>NW_026899818.1:0-98552 GCF_033153095.1 Gastrolobium bilobum
ACTCCTTGATGCTTGCTTTAGCCCATATATCGACCTTTGAAGTTTGCATACCATATGCTCCTGATCTTTGATTACAAAGCCTTCAGGTTGTGTCATGTACACTTCCTCCTTCAAAAACCCATTCAAGAAGGCGGTCTTGACATCCATTTGCCAAATTTCATAGTCGTGATATGCCGCTATTGCAAGCATGATCCTAATAGATTTGATCATGGCAACAGGTGAGAAAGTCTCATCATAGTTAACTCATTGTCTTTGACGGTACCCTTTCGCAACCAACCTAGCTTTGTAGGTCTGAACATTGCCATCTGCATTAGTCTTTCTTTTAAAGACCTATTTGTTACCAATAGGAACTATTCCTTGCGGTTTTGGAACCAAGGTCCATACCTTGTTTTGATACATCGAATCCATTTCAGATTCCATGACTTCAAGCCATCTAGAAGAGTCAACATCCTTGACTGCCTCTTCGTAGTTAATTGGTTCATCATCCTCGACGGTTTGCTGATTCTCAATCACAAATCCATACCTCTCAGGTGGATGGATGACCCTCGTAGACCTACGGAGTTGTGTGTTTACTTCTCCATCGGAGAACATCGCCTGCTGAGCAGACTTGGGTTCCTCAATCTGTTGATGTGGTTCTTGAACTTCTTCAAGATCAATCTTACTCCCACTGGCTCCTTGAGAGATCAATCCTTCTCAAGGAACTCAGCATTCTTGGATACAAACACTTTGTGTTCATCCATAGAGTAAAAGTAGTATCCTTTAGTACCTTTAGGATACCCCACAAAAAGACATTTAGTACTCTTAGCACTAAGCTTGTCTGATGCCAATGTCTTGACATAAGCAGGCGATCCCCAAACCCTGAGATAACTCAGGTTGGGTCTCTTACCATTCCATATCTCATATAGTGTGGTCTGAACAGATTTAGACGGTACCCTATTTAGAAGGTATGCCGCTGTGTCTAGGGCATATCCCCAAAACAATTTTGGAAGTTGAGTCTCACTCATCATAGACCTGACCATGTCTAACAAGGTCCTGTTTCTCCTTTCGGAGACACCATTTTGGTGTGGTGTGTAAGGTGCAGTAAACTGCGAGAGAATTTCATTTTCTCTCAGATAATCCTGAAACTCATGGCTCAGATATTCACCACCACGATCTGATCGTAATGTCTTAATCATCTTGCCACGCTGTTTCTCTACTTCATTCCTAAACTCCTTGAACTTTTCAAAGGCTTCATATTTATATCTTATTAGGTACACGTACCCAAATCTTGATTTGTCATCAGTAAAGGTAATGAAATAGGAGTATCCTCCTCTAGCCTCTATAGACATTGGCCCACAAACATCAGTGTGAATGAGTTCTAATAACTCACTAGCCCTATGACTTTCAAGCCCCTTGGGCTTGTGACAAGTCATTTTCCCAGCTAGACAAGATTCACATTGTCTATAGGATTCCAAATCCAAGGAATCTAGGTATCCATTTGCATGCATCCTAGACAATCTTGTTTCATTTATGTGCCTTAGTCTACAGTGCCAAAGATATGACTGATTATCCATCCTAGGTCGTTTCACATCTATTTTGAGCACTTCAGTTCCCATTTCTAGAACATACAATCCATTTAATAAGGTAGCAGTACCATAAACAATATCATTCATAATGATAGAAAATGTACCATTCTTAATACTGAAAGTAAAACCATCTTGTTCTAAACAAGAAATTGAAATAATGTTTCTAGAAATACTTGGAACATAAAGACATTTATTCAAATGAAAAATAAGGCCCGTAGGCAAAATGAGGTCGGCTTCTCCAATAGAATGAGCAGCAACCCTTACTCCATTTCTAACGCGGAGGTCCACCTCGTTCCTCTCTAATCTCCTGGGGCTCCTAAGTACCTGCAACATATTGCAGATGTGAGAACCACAACCGGTATCCAATACCCATGAAGTAGGATTAGCACATGAATAATTTATCTCAATCATGAAAATACCTGAGGTAGAAGCATCACCATGCTTCTTGTCCTTCACACTCTTCAGGTAGTCTGGACAGTTCCTCTTCCAATGGCCTTTCTTGCCACAATGGAAGCACTCAACATCGCCTTTGTCCTTGGATGCTTTCTTACCCTTCTTGTTGCCCTTCTTCTTCTTGGATTTTCCTTTGGGCTTAAGGGAGTCACCTTTAGCAGGCCCCTTACCCTTACCCTTGGCCTTGCTAGGCCCACCAATCAGAAGAGCTTGTGTCTTATCCTTCTTGATAGACACTTCAGCAGTTTTAACATACTTAACAACACAGGCAAGCTCACTTGCATCCCATACATGTGGTAATTCATGATGAATTGACTAAAGGAAGGTGGAAGTGAGGTGAGCACTAAGTCATTACTTAGTTCGGCATCTATGATAAAGCCTAGATTTCCTAGCTTCTCAATCAGACCGATCATCTTAAGAACATGACTGCCAACAGGCATGCTCTCAGACATCCTGCAAGAGAACAATTATCTTGAGGCCTCATACCTCTCATGCCTGCCTTTAATGTCATACAACTCCTTAAGATGTAAGACAATAGAGGGAGCATCCATATGCTCATGCTGCTTTTGCAGTTCAGGCGACATGGATGCCAACATGATGCAGACAGCCAACATATTGTCATCCATGTACTGTTTGTGGGCCTCGAAATCAAATTCTGCGAACCCATCTTCCCCTTCCCTAGGAGCTACTGGTAATTCAGCATCTAGGACGTAAGCAATCTTTTCGGTCCTTAGAACAATTCTTAGGTTCCGATACCAGTCCATAAAATTTGGACTGGTCAGCTTGTTCGTATCAAGTATGGAGCGCAGTGACAGTGTATTAGTCATACTAATTAACTGAAAAATGTAAAGATAAAATTAATTAATATTTGGTCATGTAGTAAAAACAAATTATTAAAGACTTTAAATAATTTTGCCCCTCCCACTATTTTATCTAAGTCAATGGCCCTTCCTTTTGACTTAGGGTTATTCTACTTTTAGAATTTACCTTAGTGGGATTAAGAATGCGATTATTTATTTTAACCCCCGTCTGAGACCGCAAGATTAATTTAAATAATGGATTGATCTTTATCAATGGTATCTTATACCCTTTCTTAACATTAGGTTGACAACTCCTTGTCACTTAGTGGTGCATCTCATGCAACCAACCTAGCACTATTACCCTAAGCACATAAGCCCGGCTGAGCCTGCAGCTCATGTCTCAGTTAAGCACTAACTAGCACCCCAAGTGTCTTACTCTTCTAATACTACTCTTACTCAACGAAACAGTGGGTCCCAACTGGGTTGTAGAGCACCACTATTTAGAGGAGGTTTGAGTAATATTGGTGGTGGGAGGTAATCATGCGCTCAATAATTTTATTCCTTTTAAGGGTTCATTTTATTAAGGGTTTATTAAGTCTCATCAAACGCATTAATATATTATCATGCTAGTCGTAACCTATGTCATACATCTAACGGTTTAAACTAGTCGCAATTGGACTTGCATAATAATCATACAAACGCGAATTAGTCAAACTCATGCATACTAGACGTCATAAGCCATAAAGCATACATATCGCGATACTCCATCTCATGCATACTAGTCGTATAATAACATACATGCAAATAAAACAGTTTTATTTTGAGATAGTCATGGTGCTCGCTCTTTTGTCCATCTTGCTTCTCAAGCCTCGGCATCTTGTCGTCTATACGCCACTAGCCTAATTTCTCTAATTACAATTAAAGAAACTCCAAAACATCTTGGAGGGACAAAATTTAAATTACAAAAAATTTGAAATTTAAATTACATCTCTTGTAAAAGAGCCCAAAATTACAAATTAATTTAAAACTTCAAATTTCAAATTCCGGGCACCATGACCATCCCCTTCCTCTTTTGCACCTGAAATGTTAGACAACTCACAAGTACAAAATATTATCACATAATATATATTTTTCACGTATGTCTTGATATTTAACAATTAATTATCAACACATATTTAAAATTTAAAACTTTTCTTAATTTTTCAATTGGCCGAATTATATAACAATTAATATAATTCTAATTTTGTTGACTCTTTCTCAAAGAACACAAAATTAAATCATGCATATAGCCATCAACACTTAATGGCCGAACCATATACTCATGTATATGAGATTAATTTTCGAAAATTTTTATTGCATGCTCATGAAACAATTCATGGAGAAAAAAAATAAGAAAACAATCAAGGTGTTCAAAACACCTTTCATGGTCGAACTCCACCCTTCAAAAAGGTGCTTCCTTTTAAAACTTTTATAAAGTAAAAGACAACCATGAATATGAATGGATGCATGAACATGGCATTCGAAATAACATGTTCATAAAAACGAAAACTTTAACCGTTTAAAGTATTGTAAATTAGAATCCATTCATAAAAAATTGAATCTTTAACCTTTAAAGAGATTTTAACCGTGAAAAATATGATCACAAACAAGGTACCATCACCCATCGATGGTAAAGCAACCGGGCTCTGATACCACTTGAAAGTCCGAAATGGCCTTGAAGGCCGATGCATGCAAGAGGGAAAAACAAAAATTTTCTTTGCGGAATATACATGCACACCAAGATCATGCTTTAGAAAAGCATGATGTTACCTTGTTCGTGAAATCACCAGATGATCAAGGCAGGTCTGAAGGGTTCAGACCCTCTAATGTTGATCCACACCACCCGCTCGTCTAGGTGCAAGAACTCCATGTGAAGCCACCGGATGATCACCACAAAGAGGCTTGCTAGGCGCTCTATGTGTGAAGATGGAGGCTAGGTGAAAGTTTTTGAAAGAGTGAAGCTCTCAATGTGAAAGCTTCACAAGTGGCGCAGGAGAAAAGAGAGAATAGGCTAGGCTTTTCAGAAAAACCCTTGGAGGAACAACTTACCACTTAGGCGCATAAGAGGAGAGTATTTAAAATAAAATACCAATCAGATTTTTCTCCCAAAAATCTGATCATTAGGCGCCAGATTGGAGAGAGAAGTGGAGCTGTTTTATTTCAAAAATTGCTAATAGGCTCCTGGAATATTCTCTTGAGAATTTGTTCAAAACCTATTCAAAATTCTAATCAGAAATCTTCATAAGATCAGCTATATGGTGCGCCCCATATAGCCCAAAAAGGTGACCAGATACATCTGAGTAGTTGCATTCAAATTTGAATCAATTCACTCAGATTTTCTCCCAACTGACTGAATCTTCTGGAGCTGATTTTGATGAGCAAATCTTGCTCACCAACAGCCCAAATCAGTGCCATATATAGCCTTGGATTATGTCCAAAAGATTCTCTCATGATACTAGTGATTTGTTCCAACAAGATCTCATCTTATCCTTTTGTTATGAAACAGCTCCAAATTCGAATTCAAATTCGAATTCAAATATTTGAATTCAAACATTCAAATTCAAATGTTCAAAATTCAAATTCAAAATTCAAATTCAAAATTCAAATTTCAAATTCCAAAATTCAAATTTCAAAATTCAAATTTAAAATTCGAATTTCAAATTTCAAATTTCAAATTCAAAATTCAAAATTTAAATGTTTGATAATTAATTTAACTAATCAAATTAATTAGTAATGTCTTGGACTATCCAAGCCCATTACAATGATCCATGTGCCCTCCACCCCTTTAGGTGGAGTTCCAAACAACTTCTTGGGCTAATAACTATTATTAGGCCCAATATCTTTAATGCTAGAGCATCTAGACAATTAGGTGTTTGTGTGTGACCCATTAGGTCCGACTTAGCCACTGACATAACTATTGTTGGTCCTTGTGTGTGCCACCCATTGGTTATTAGGTACATTTGAGGTGTTAGAAGCATTTGCAAATTTGGGGATTTTAGGAAAAAAAAAGAAAACTCTGGCGAATTTTCTGTAGAATTGGCAGAATTCAGGTGAACTTCAGGAGAGCATATCTCCCTCCATAGAGGTCCGATAGGGACGTTCCATATGCCATTTTGAAGCTTGATATGTCCCCTACATTGTGTCAAAATATGAGAATATTCTGGGTTGCACGCAGCCCTGTAGAAGCCTGTGAACACGGACTGTCCAGAACGCTTCTATGCAGGGGCTGTTTCTGGCAGTTTTTGGGAATTTTATTCCCGCTTCGTTTCTCAGTCAAATTAAGCGTATGATATATCAAATTGAAGGTTTAGATGTCTAGTTTGTGGTGTAAGAATTTGAGAGCAATTGGATGAGTGGATTTTCTGCAGTAATTCATGAAGTGAGAGAAGTTTAGAGCTGTTTTGGAGTTGGCTGGCAGTTTTGCTTGTCCAACTTTAAGCGGCGATAGCCGGAGCAAACGAGCTCCAAATAAAGCGTGCAATAGCTTCCTAGAAAGGTAATTAAGTAAGAAAAAAAAGATAGCTAGAAAGGAATGAAATTAAAATGGCCTTGAAGGCCGTAGCATGTGAAAGGGAAAAAAAAAATTTTCATATGCGGAATTACACATGCAATCAAGAATCATGCTTTATGGCATGTGATGTTATCTTTGTTTGTGAGTTCAAAACTCCAAGACGATCAGTGTTAGGTTTGAAGGGTTCAAACCCTCTAACGTTGATCAACACCACCCACGTCAAGATGCAAGAACACTTTCTTGAAAGCCACCAATTGACCACCCAAAAGAGGCTTGCTATGCGCTCAATAGGCGAAGAAGGAGGCTAGATATATGTGTTTAGAAGAGTGAAGTCTCCAGCATGAAAACTTCACAAGAGTGGGAATGGTATATAGAAGAATTGGCTAGGTTCTTTTGAAAAACCTTAAGGAGGAACTCACCAACTAGGCGTACAAGAGAGGGAGAGAATTAGTGTATCAAATCAGAATTTTACTTTTTTTTTTTTTTTTTTGATAACAATCAGAATTTTACTTTACTTATAATGAAAGTGGCGCACAAGTGAGTGAGACAAAGGTGGAGTTGTTGCAATTCAAAAATCCCAACAACCTCCCCTTTGAATCCTCATAAGACTAGGTCTTTATCTAGTCAAAATTCTGAACCAATGGTCATCATATGACCACCAATTCATGCGCCCCTATTCAGCCCAAAAAGGGTCCAGATACATTTGAGCTGTTGCATTCAAGTTTGAACCAACTAGCTCACTGATTCTCTCAACAACCAAATCTGATTGGAGCTTGTTGGTTTGACAAGATGACAATCATCTCCCACCAAAATGGCACCCCAAATCAGCCCTTGGAGATCTCCATAGATCTTCTCTTGATACAAGGGATTTGTTCCAACAAGATCTCATCTGATCCTTTTGTTATGAAACAACTTTTCATAGCCAATTCAAATTCAAATTCAAACATTTAAATTCAAACGTTCAAACATTTAAATTCTAAATTCAAATTCAAATTTCCAATTCAAAATTCAAATTTCAAATTTCAAATTCGAATTTCAAAATTCAAAATTCAAAATTCAAAATTCAAAATTCAAATTCAAAATTCAAAATCAAAATTCAAATTTCAAATTCAAAATTCAAAATTTAAATAATATTTATATTTGATAATTAATTTAACTAATTAAATTAATTAGTAATGTCTTGGACCATCCAAGCCCATTAACAATACCATGTGCCCTCTCCCTCTTATGTGGGCTTCCAAACTTCATCTTGGGCTAACAACCATTATTAGGCCCAATACCTTTAATGCTATATCATCATGACATTAAGGTGTTAGTGTGTGACCCATTAGGTCCAATATAGTCACTGACATAAATGGGCTCGGGCCCAACAAGCACACAACCCATTTAATGACAACACAGAGCACTAGCAATGCTTTGTTGCCCCAGAACTAGTTAGATTAATGATTTGATCATCCTATTAAACATATTTGGTTGCCGTATGTTTGTCCCTTCGTCTCATTTACCTTCCCATAAAACCTAGGGTAAGGAAACGCATCAACCCTTGCGGTTTAGGGTTAGCTTTTATGAAATAGGGAGTCTTCAATTTACTGACTCTAAAGGCAGATCATCTTATGATCTCTTTTACTATGCATAGATTCTCGAGTCACAGTAAATGTCATCCCGATTTCTCCGGTTTAAGGATAACCTAATCTCTCACAGAGATTTGACGAATTCCTTCAGCTTATTACCCTAGCTCTGTGCCCTATCAGGATAAGCCCAAGAGCATACCTATGAGTCTCCATGTTTCAGGCAGACGAGGTATACAATCAAGGCATGCCTTCTAGAACACAGTCTAAGTGATAACTTCTGGTATGAGGAAAGACATACCCAAATATATAGAGATTACTCTAATGATACTATTTGTAAGATTTCCTCATAGAGTCTCTTTGAGGGTCTGTTCAGTGCGAGTTATACCCTTATAGGTCCACCCACGACTTTAGCTAAGACATCTCCATATCTGTAGCACATGAGGTCTATACCTTGTATCCATATACAAGTAGATAAGTCGTGCTAGTCTTACCCGAGATTACTGACCCCATTCTCAGTATCTCTAGACTAGGAACATAAAATTAGGAATAAACATCCGGTATTCTTGAATTCCCATGATTGTGATCTCATCACAGATACTCAAGAGATACTTATTTTATTCCACGGGGTTTATCAAGTTATTCATAATATATTAACATTAGTATCGAGACATAATTATGAAACAAGATAAAGAGTGCTTTTATTTATTTGCGACAATATTAAAAAGGTCTACATCTATGTCCTTATTTAATCATAAGATTGTCTCTAGGACACCCAAATACTAACACAAGGCCATGTTTTATTGTTTATTTTATGTATGGGCTGAAGCGATGAAACCCTAGCCGTTCTGAATGACGACTATTTAAGGGAGACTTTAGGAAACCCTTCAGCAGTCAGTTTTTGGGAGTTATACGACAGACAAGTTTTTCTCTGAGTTTTAATTCAATTATGTTCTTCTTCTTCATCTTCTGTTCTTATTCTTTTTTTTTTTTTTTTATTATGTTTACCTTAGCCATGCGAGGCTAAGAACCTTTTAATCAACCTAAGGGTAACGGATTCCATGGATTAGTCTTGAGGGTCTGTGTTTTATTTTAAATCAGTTTCGTTTCCCTTCCTAACTCAGATTGATATCGTGTGATCGTGGATATTCAATCTGAGGTTCGCGATTGCGATTATGGAAAGGGATTAATCATCAGATTTGATGATTAGGTTGATTGACCCTATGACCTTAAATCAAACGGGCTGATACTCTGTGATTGTATGAGTAGAAGCACCGTATTTGATCAAATGCTAAGCGATCGCTTAGAGAGGGTTGTCAATTGGAAATAAGGATTCTGATTCAATTGACAATCAATCACGATTTTGATATCTTTTTATCTGAGGAAAGACGTCCATGGAACCCTAACCTTAGGTTGGTTAATTTTTAATTACGAATTTTACTTCCAATTTTATATTTTTCCTTTTTAATTATTCAACCAAAATTCAAAACCCCCCTTTTAATTTTCTGTCATCATAAGCGATTTTTACCAAAACAATTTCCTTGAGAGACGACTTAGGGTTTCCACTTTACTGCAAATTTTTTGAAGCCTAAAAAAAATATTTTAATTTGCGCGAGTTTGACAGCTCGTGTTATAGAGATGGTAAACTGAGCTCGACCCGGAGGGCTGACCCACTAACTTATTTTTGTAACTAAATTAAAATTTCATACTTCCTCTTTTATAATTATATTTCTAAATCTGATTTCAATTTTTGTAAATACAAATTTGTAAAATTCAAAATACTAAGGACACAAATCCTTGCAAAAAAAATAATTATTTATTATTATTTTGTAATTTTGATTGTTATAAGTGAATATCTATCTCTGAGATAAAATATAAAAACTTTGATGCGACTATAAGAATTTTTTTATGTGATAAATATAAAACTTATCACTTTCTGGTATATAAAGAAGACAATTAGAGGTTGCAAACTGGACTCAGTCCGAAGGACCGTCCTGCTAACATTTTTTTATAATTAAATTAAAATTTCGCCCTTCTTCTTTTATAATTAAATTTCTATTTCTTATTTTAATTTTTGTACTATTGATGTTTTTTACGAGCTTTCAAAAATTTTCTTTGACACGAAGAAAGTAGGCACCTGGGGCTTCACGTACATATAAAATATAGTTATTCGGAATTCTGTAGCTTCCGAAACAGAACTCGCAAAGTACTCGATAAATTAGTGAAATTTTCCAAAAACCTCCTGACTTGCAAAATTTATATTAAATCAGGCTTACAAGCTTTTGACATAAACTTTATATAATTTGAAAATAGACAACTGGGGCTTTACGTACATATGAATTATACCTCATTCGGAGATCTGTAGCCCCAGAAATAGAACTCGCAAGGTGCTCGCTAAATCAGTTCAAAAATCCGAATCCAATTACAACAGAAATTGTTTTGACAATTTAAAGACTAGAATAACGTAAGTTTCAGAAGAAATATAAAAATTATCCTACAACCCTTTTCAAAACAGAATATAAATCATAACATGCCATTCTTCAAAGTGCTACATCAAGGTTGAATATTCAATACACGTCCAACAGAAACGGCGAATAATAGCAGTAATTCCCAAACAGAAGAACATCAACAAAATACTTCCAAGGACATACTTTATCAAATATTTCTTCGTCCTCCTGCAATTTTATAAAAATTGAGCCCTAGAAGAGGTGAGAAAAATCCCAGTAGTGTGGCAAAAAATCCAGCAATGCAACAATGTCAACTTAAATACCGAATTTCCAAAATTGTCACATCATCAAATAGTTCCAGAACAGATTTCAAGATATAATCAGAATGTGTATATAACGCCAGAATACTAATCAGAATGCGTATATAACGCCAGAATAATGTACGTTCATAGCACTGCAGTGCACGTACTAACTAACTAACACAGTGGAGATTCCATTTGGCCCATTAGAGGGGAATTGCAACTGCGACCTATGCGAACTGAGCCACGGTTCCTTCTCCCTGGTACCTGAGGGATGCCTATATGATGCGTGCTCAAACATATGCTTACTCGTATCAAATACTTCGGTTTCCAAAATTGAATGCTTGATGCTATATGCTATGATATGTTTTGCTTCGCACACACATGACCAAATGCAATTTTTATGATGTTCATGAGCATGACTAAATATCAGAATCAGAGAGTCATAGTTTACAGAATATGGCCACATAAATTCGAAGTATAATATATTTCCAAGACTGAATTTCCAATAATTCATAATCCAAATCAAGTTATCATTACCTTCAAGCAGAATCAAAATGCGACACATGTGCAACAAATCAAAAATCCAAGCACTAAATTAACAGTCACAAAGGGGTAATCTACTGAACACTTACCTTGGAGCTTTAACTTATAAATCAACATCACCATTTCAGCCCACTTTCCTAGAGTTTCACGGACCTAGACAGCAGAAATACCAAATCAGAATTTTTATGCCCTTTTTCCAATACATCATACGTAATTTCGTTTCTTCAAATTCAAGGGCCTTAAGCAGAATTCATGTTGCCATTACAATGTACTTTTATTTCTGACTTAAATTGTATATACCAATTATTATCAAGAGACAAACCCAAGATTTCTTATACATGTAGGTTCAGTTTTAATCATCAATAGATGCTCATCAATTCATCATTTACATAGTATGTCCTACACGGTTTAGGATTGCGCAAGGATGCATACGGCACGCTGCCTACAAGGCTATAAACATATGCAAAGTTTGATTCGAATTGGATATCAAGGTTCTTATGCTAATTTAATTTTTTGGCCTAAAGTTTATTTTACCAATTGCTAGCAAACGACAAAATCTCAAGGTTCCTATGCATACAGATTCGGCTTTATGACTATCACCTAAGGGATCCCAATTTTTCTTTAACATAATCCTACCTACATCACATGGCATGGTTACTTAAATTCTTAGCATGCTGCACCCTACGATTTCCACCCATGCAAGACTGTATATTTATTTTTCTAACTAAAAGGGCAGTCCAACAATTTAAATGGGGCTATTTCCAATCTCACAAAATTTCAGTTTAAGCTTACATGCATTAAATGCTAGGGCTGTCCAAAATGACAGAATTAAAGGAAGGAAAATGACCAAAATAAAATATCCTCCTAACCACGCATGAGAGGACCGAATGGTGAGGGCAAAAGGGTAGGAATTACAAGAACTATTTCCCTAAACTACACATGCAAATCGAACACTGAGGTAGAGGGAAGCTTGAGGTCCGAATTTTACCTTCCTCCAAGCCTCAAAGGGTTAGCTATACGGGTGGAGGGCAGCAACCTCACTTTTTAATGTTCTAAGAATCAAAACCAGCTGCATGCAATGGGAGGAGCGACTCCATCAAGGCAGAACCATGTTCCAATAAGGGAAAAGCTTACTCAGAAATCGGTCCAAGTAGGAGGGAACAAGAAGGCAGCGAAAAATACCTTACCTTCTCCTACTTGAAGTGAGTTGTGCGCACAAGAGGAGGGGAAAGGATGTCGAGCTAGGGCTTCAACCTCCTTGCTTATTGTTACACGACTGAACTAGAAAGGAGAGGATGAGTATGCTTGGTGTTTTGGTACCTCCTTAGGGCACTCACGGTTTGTGGGGGATATGATGTGGAAAAGGATGCACGTATTTTTTTGTGGTGTTCATCTAGGAGAGCTTACGGTTGTGAGGGAGAGCATGCAGGGAGCTAAGTGTGATTTTGAATCAAAGATTACCAATCTGTTTTCTTGAGTGGTCCTTTGCTATGCGCATGGGAAGCTAGGGAACAAAATGTGGCTGGGTTTGATTCAAAAAAAATGAGGATAAGAGGTCATAATTCTGACCCAAAAATACAAGTAACAAAATAATAATAAGATTTCTTTTTATCCTCACTAGGGGAGGGGAGGGCTGATTAGCCTTTGGACACAATGATAAACATGCAGTTTACTTTCTCTCTTCATAAGGTGCATGGAATGGGAAGATAAAGATGGATAGACATTGCCATGTGGCCACTTCTTGACCAATAAAGAATAACCATGCAGATTTCACTTGAATAATGAGGAGATAAGATTATGGATCAAGGGCTGAACTTAAGTCCTACTCAAGGACACTTGGGCCGCCGCCCCACAAGGAAATGGGTCCAAAAGTGAATATCCAGAAAGGCTCACCTATCTCATGTACAACCTTCTACTTATTATTTCATATATCTTCTAAATATTAATTAAGGCTTTCATACATTATGATTAAATTACTCCTATCCTTTTTAACTGGAGTTTTGAATTCTTAAAATATACATGTATACACTCACTTATAAATGCAATTAAAATAATTTTCCTAGCATAATTTTAATTCCACCCGAACTATATATTGAAATCAACTTCAAAGCATGATTCCCCATTCCTAATTGCACTTTATATATAAGTTCGTAATTATGCGGGATGTTACAGCGGTATAGTTGCACTGTAAAGCGTGTCGATTGAGTTTTGAGCTCTAGGTTTTAAATGAGTTATAAATGGTCTATAGAACTAGGAAATATGATTTCTGATAAAATTTGATGGAAGTAAGTTAGTTTGGGGAAGTGTGCCAACAGCGCGCGCAATAGCTTAAAACTGCAGTATTTCCAAATAACCGGAAAACTCAAGATTCATCTGATCAAGTATAATTAAAGGACAATGGTTAATGTTAAAAATTAGAGTTTCTAAATAGGTTGTGAATTTACGGACGTTTAGTGGATTAAACGAGAGTTAAATCAGTTTGAAAACGCGTGAGGTGGCGGTGGGACCCACCCCCACTTAAACCACTTAAGCCACATAAGCCTAAGACACTATTCATCATCACTTCCTCCTCTCCTCCAAGCCAAACCCGCGGCTCCCCTTCCCCATTACACATTTCCCTTTCAAATTTTCTTTTCCTTATAACTCCACCAAATGCTAACCAAATCCAACAAAGTTTAACTTGAATTTTGTTGGAAATTATCTTCTAAAGCCATTGGTGGTACCCTTGGACCATGAAAGCGACGAGATTTTGAGGTATTCCTCCCCAAAGGCCACGACTCACATAGGTAGATTTGTGTTCATGGAGCTTCTAGATGCTCCAATGGTGGAGTATGTTTAGGAGGAGTCTTGTGCCAAGCAATTGGGTGAGTTTCCTTGCATTTTAACTACTTTTTCTTGTGATTGATTTCATGAACCCTAAAGGGGGATTTTGTGATCGATGTGTTTAGAGAGCTCAATTGGAAAATGTGTATTAGATGATAATGTCTTAGAATGATGTGTTAGAGCTAGAAATGCCATGAAAATATTGATGAAATTTGGGAAATTTTAACATAGAAATTTTTAGGGTGTCATGACTTTGAGTTTTGAAAATGTGTTAGGATTGGATTGGTGAGTTGTTGTATGATAATATGTTGATATAATGGGATTGTGTAAGGTGTAGAGTGGTTAAAATTGAATGAAAATCCTTTGGAATGACATAAGTGACAATTTGGCCATTTAGGGAATTTTAGGGACTTGATGTTGTTGGTATTGCTTGGATGATGTATCATGTGTTAAATGGTATTTAGATGAGTTGTGTGGTGGTTGGAAGGTTCGAGAATCAATGAAAAATAATAAATGATGTTGAGAGTCATAAAGGATCCTAGAGTGAAATATTAAGCAAAATGACATTTAAAAGACGTAAAATGAGAAACGGCATTTGATATGGCCTTTTGGCAACCTAAGGATGCTTAGAAAAATGAGAAATAAAATTTAGAAAAATAAATCTCAAAATTGCACTACTTTGGCTGAACCTACAAGGGTGCAGGGGAGGTTTTTGACATTTTTCGCGTTTTGATAGAATTGTCGTTTACGGACGATTCGTACATGGTTATTGTAGGTTGTCGTACGTTGATTTGAACCCCGAACCGTGGGTCGGTGGATTGCCCTTGGTCCTGGACCAAGTGGGATTGAGGTAAGTGATTGAATCATGCTTGTATAATTGGTAACTGACATGTGTCTGTATGAGTTTTGAGTAATTGGGAATGTCCTCTTTGTAGGCATTCTGTTGAGTAACGAGCTCGGAGAGTATACTGCTGTGGAGCTAAGTGAAGAGGCTTATTAAGGTAACCTCTTGGTACTGGGGCTTGATCCCCTTGTGTGTTCCACCATACCCGTTGAGGGTGATGGTAGGAAATGTATATGAGTAGTGTAGAATAACATGATCATGCTTGTAGTATGTATGTTGGTACGTAGGTACCGAGTCTCTGGCCAGTAGACAGTATTGCCTTCGGGCGTTTTGGACTTCCACTGGATAGGTCTCCGAGAGGGAGTTCTAGTTGACCCAGGGTCGTGGTGTGTGATTCGGACAGGAGCACACTAGGAAGTCTCGGGTGTATGCGGATGGGAGGGGTACCTTGGTTGGATGTTCTTGGAACACGCTTTGGATGAGACCCATAGGCTTATATGCCGAGCCATTAGGCAGGGCGTTGCGTGCTATTGGTAGCTACCATTCCAGCTTCGTCGTATTTTGTATCCCTATATTTCCCAGTTTCTCTAAATCCCTTTCTATATCCCGTTTTTCAAGATGTTATTGTATATTATTTATATGCATCGAAGTGAGCCATTGGGCGGAATTTTCTCCAGAACCTATGGGTTACTGAGATATATTCGTATATCTCATCTCGTCTTGGGGGCTTTATTTCAGAAGGTAGCAGTGGCACAGGAGCGGCAGGCAAGAGGCTCGTAGGATGAGTGTTGGAGGGCATTTTTATGTTTTGCATTTTGATGGCCATTGGGCCTAGGCTAGACTTAGGGAATGAACATTCCATATGTATGTAGGAGGAGATTTATAGTCATATTTGTTCATGCTATTTTTGCCTAAGTCTAGGTACATGTTGTATATGTCATTTTAAGCTTTATGTTTCAAGTTGTAATTTAAAGTTATGAATTTATAAGTTGTAATATGTAATTGAGATGTTGTAATTGTACCATGAATACTTGATGTAATATGATGGAAGAGCTTTAGGCTTATTTTAGGATTATGATTATGTGTATGTTTAGAAAATGCATGTAAATGGACATTGGTGATTGAAATAAGTAAAGGATTAATAAAGTGAGTAATATGGTATGAATTGTGTAATAACTATAAAATGAATTGGGTTGTAACTGCCCCAAGGCATTGTTGGTCCTTGTGTGTGCCACCCATTGGTTATTAGGTACATTTGAGGTATTAGAAAGCATTTGCAAACTTTGGGATTTTTGTAAAAACAAAGGAAACTCTGGCAAACTTTTTGTAGAATTGGCAAAATTTAGGCGAACTTCGGGACAACATATCTCCCTCCACCAAGGTCCGATAGTGACGTTCCATACTCCATTTTGAATATTGAGATATCCTCTATCTTGTGGTAAAATTTGATAGAATTATGGGTTGAACGCCGGTCTGGAGAAGGAAGAGAGTGCAGACTGCCCATTTTCTCACTGCACACATGGCAGTTCTGGACCAGTTTTGGGAAATTTATTCCCGCTTCGTTTCTTAGTCAAATTAAGTGTATGATATGTAAAATTAAATATTGAGGTGTCTAGTTTGTGGTATAAAAATTTGAGAGAAATTGGTTGAGTGAATTTTCTGCAGTAATTCGTGGAGTGAGGGATGTTTTGGAGCTGTTTTGGGGTTGGCTGGCAGCTTTGCTTGTCCAACTTCAAACGGCGATATCCGGAGCAAACGAGATCGAAATAACTTGTGTGATAGCTTCCTAGAAAGGTAATTGAGTTTAGAATAACATATCAAAATATGGCAGGCTTTTAGAATGCATTTTGTCCGCAGAAAAATAAAGACCGAACCATGTTCGGATAGGTAGAAAACGTAAAATGGTGAAATTAGCTAAGTGGGTTTATGGGAACCCCTTAGTGACTTGTATTAAGTAAAATAAGATATAAAAATATTTTAAACAAGTATTCTGCAAGATTTTACAGTTATGGTCACAGCTTTTATTTATTACGCTTTTTACGGTTTTAAATGCTCGCGTAATAAACGGAAAAAGTTTACTCGCATTTTTAATAAAGGAATTGCTGTGATTGTAACTGCGCTTAATATCATAATTAATGTTAACAATACCGGTGTACAATGGGATGTTACATTTTACCGGTGCGTTGATTAACCAACGACAGCGACAACAATTTCATTCTTTTTCCCCCGGGCATCACACAGGTAATTCACTAGTTATATATAAAAATGAGGTCTATTCTTTGAAAAGTTTGTCGATGGATCGATCTCTCCTTCAATAATCACTTTGTGATCACACTTAAACCACTTTCAAATGTTTCCACTTTTAGTAACTTTCCAAATTCGAATTTTAAACTTGATAGGTGGATAAATAATTCAGCATTCTTTGGTGGCAAACAACTGTATTAATAATACCACTACTTTCTAGATTGGAAATTGTTAAGCATATTAATAATATTTAATATTAAGTTCAAAAAACCTCCCTAGTTCGGGTATAAATAGTGATGATGATATGAAAAAGGAGACAACACCTAGTGGTCCATTACAATTTCCAAATGGGCCAAAAACAAGATCAAGCGCCAAGAAGTTTTAAAAAGTTCTCAGTGGGTTGATCCAGCAAATGTGGGCTAATCATGAAGACATCAAGTCCAAATTTATTCATAATCAGAATTTAGTTAATGCCATCAATGTAAGGGAGGTTGAGTGTAATAATTAGCAATTTTCAATGTCATTAATGCTTAGTGGGGCTGATAGCATTTTCAATGTTATTAATTCTTAGTGGGGTTGATTCACATTTCCAATGTCATTAATGTTTAGTGGGTTGATTAGAGTCTTTTCCTTTTTTCAAGTTGTCAACTTTAAATTAGTGTCTTTTCATTTGTTGGTCTTTTCCTATTCTTGGAGGGATGTTCCAAGTATACATAAGGGAGGATACAACTCTTGTGATCAAATTTTGAAGTTATAATATAATAGAGATATTTCTTCTATTTGGTTCTTATTAAGAACTCTGAACTTATCAAGAAGTTTGTCCTTGTGGTGTAATGCCCCGTTACCAGACCGGTGTGTTATCATCAATTATGATATTAAGCGCAGTCACAATCACAACAGTTATTTGAAATTACGGAAAAATGTTTTCTTTTTAATAACGTTCGCACTTTTAAAATAATCGTATCAGACAATATACTAACTGTGATCACAACTCAAAACTTATAGCGGAATTATGAATACAATAGCTTAATACCAAAAAATTTACATTTGACGGTTGCTAATTGGTTCCCATAAACCAACAAAGCTTAAAACTCATTCTATCCATGTTTAACACTAAACGCCTTCACCTTTTTATTTACTCTAACAATTTTATACCTCTCAAATGCTTCTCATTCCTTATTATGTTATATTTTTCTTTGTTAGCTTCACGTGGGTTCAAATCGCGCTCAATTTGGAGCACCGTATCTCAAGTTATGAATTTTCTAAAAACGTGATGCTGAACACGCAGATTCCGGCGCGAATAACTCCACGAATCAGGCAGTTTCCAGAATTCTGGTGCGATCAGCGCCAACTTGGCGCTACTAGCGCCAGCATTACGTCTCTTCTCTGTATGTTGGCGCGATTAGCGCCACAACAGCGCTAATAGCGCCAGGGGTCTGGAGATAGACACCAAAATAGGACAATTCGACTTACTTTTGTATTTTACCCATAACTTGAGTTATACTAATCCAATTTACACAATCTTGGTCTCATTAGAAAGCTAAAAGAAAGATCTATAATTTCCAAGAAGGCCAAGGGGTCCAATTCTATCATATAGGAGGTGGAAATTGGGAAGCACTCTATTTATATTTTCAACAATTACCAATTCTCCAATCATGTACCTAATTAATTATCATCCCAATATTCACTTGACTATTTCACAGCTCAACACATTCATTATGTCATTGATCCTTCCATCAATTATAAACCTCCATAAAATATTCTTTACAACAACTAATTTTTAAGCATAATCCAAGTAGCATAGACATTCCCCATGCTCACCCATATCCAAAATGTAACAATAGGCATGAAATGTAAAACAATTACAAAAGACTTAGTATCTAATCATGAACACCACAAAAGCATGGAATCTCAACATGCAATATGTTCATGATCTAAGTCTAAAATGCTAAATATAATGTTATGTGCATCAAATATGCTCATCCAAAATGTCATTCTCTCCATATGCACATCCTCTCCAACTCATCCACTAAGCGGGCCTCTTGCCCGAAGCTCCTCCTTGCTCACTATAGCTTGAAATAATGTCCCCAAACGCGGGGTGAGATATACAAATATATCTCAGTAAACCAAGGGTACTAGAGGATCACTCCACCCCATGGCTCACTCAATGTGCAACAAATAACATCATGTAAAATGCATAACATACAAAATCACACGCAACTGAGCTCACATCCAAGAACATCCATACAAGGATTCTGTTCAAGGACCCCATCATATAACTCTCGGGAAGCTTCCTGGTGCCTCTCCCATGGATGAGACGACCCCATGGCAAAGCCCAACTGGAACTCCTCATGAGCCCTAGCCAGCGGAAGTTCCACGTTTGGATCATCCTGGTACCGCTCGCAGAGTCGGCCCCACGGCAAAACCCGACCTAAATCCCCAAAGGATATCTTCAGCGGAAGTCCAAACCAACACACATCTACTGGCCAGAGATCACACAATTTCACACACAATATGCTCCAAGCATGTCACACAATCAAGCAATAATGCATGAACATACATATTCACACCATGTCAAAAGCACAAAATCCAACCACAACCTTCCACTAGGTGTAGTGGAGCACACAAGGGATTAAAACCCAAGTTGCAAAGGTTTACCTCAACTCCAAGAGTAATGCTCCTCACGTAAGCTCCAAGCTTAGTCCGTTTCTATAGCGTCCGTGAGAAGCAACCTGGATGATCAACAAAGTGACCATCAATACAATTTCAATGCAATCAATTCACTTCACACAAATCATAACCAATTAGAATCACCTAGGCCTAATGGCCCTATCACATTTAATTCAACTACCTTAACTCATTTAGTCATCAAACTAACTCACCAATCCCACATTCTATGCATCAAAATATCAACCATTAATTGTACACATTTTTTACCTCAATTTTTCCCTCCAAACACTACATGGTTCGAATTCCTCAATTAATGGTACTCCAAGGTTTTCAATCCTTTCCAACACTTCTACACATCATATAATCCTACAATTAATTCATACCAACAACCAACCATTTATTCTCAACCATCACATTTATGATTACAACCAACAATTCCATCATTTTCCACCAAATTTTCACGAAGTTACAAAATTATACATCACCATAAATTTTATTGGTTCAATCTCATTCATTCCTATTCCTAAGCATTTATTTACAAGGGAGTAACATAATTTAATGCTCATAACCACCTCCACTCATCAACATATCACCAAACATAAACCCATTTTATGGTTTCCATGAAAACTCAAAGGAAATAAGGATTCTTACCACCAATAGCTTGCAAATGTTCCTAGGAGTAGTTTCCAAGCAATAGAACAAGTCCAAGCACCCACAAAAGCCTCCTACCATAACAATTTCACCCAAGGGAGGTAGAGAAGGATCTCCTCATACACTCACTTTCAAGAGAAAACTACAACTAGAAAGTTGTTCACTAGATGATTTAGAACAACTTTGATATTTTACACTTTTGGATTTGAGTAGGTTTAGATGGAGTTTTTGTTGAATGAAGTTCTTGAACAAAACTTGTCCAAGCTCCAATGGTGGCCACGGGAAGGAAGAGGGGAGGAGAAGAGAGAAACTGATTTTCTTAGGGGACATTGACCTTTCATACACTTAAATCACTTAAGTGGATCCCACACATCATTTAACTTTCTTAAATCATCTCATTTAACCCACAAATTTATAACCTACGTATTTTTCTCGTTCACGTCATATTTTTACTTCTTAAAAATACTGATCATATTTTCACGCTTATCGGTACAATTGTACTGCAGTATTTTACACCGGTAAAGTCACTATTCATCAAATTTTCCGAAACTTGTCTATCCACTCGATTTTTCATCTTGAATCCATTTTTGGCATTATTTTTACAATTTGAGACCTTCAACTCATTTTTTCTTTCCTAGGGATATGTGTTTGGTAAATTACCATTTTGCCCTTTCTACGTATTTTGGCTCTAATTTCTGGATTTTCACTAATCCTACCCTTTTAATCAACATTATCACGTATAATTATACACTTAGAAATATGAGGTGTTATATGTGGCGTTCAAACGAGACTTATCACTCACATTCTTCTTTCTTGAGGTGGCATCTTTATCCATCTTATACCATTAGTTCTTATCTTTCATAGATAACGAGTCAAGGTTCTTTATTTCTTGTTTTAAATTCCTGATTGTAGAAACAATCATAACTAAATTGGTCTTAGGTTTCATTATTCTTGGTGAGGTTCATATCAGATGAGGTGTTATAACAACTCTCACTGCCAAATAAATGACAGTGAATTAACCAAGTGTTTAAGTGGGAATTTAAATACGTACACAAGGAAATAGTAAACGATAAATCATGTAATTTACCAAGATAATTGACCAAGGTTAGGTCAAAGGTTGAATTTAATGATGTAATTAAATTCTATGGTAAATTTCATGGTTTCAAAGTGATCTTATTATGATCAAACAATGTCTAGATTAATTTCTAAAAATAGGTCAAAGTAAGGAAAATTATAAACCATGGAAATTGGTTTAGGTAAAAGATGAATACAAAGTTAACTAAGTTAGTAACATAATTTAACTTTGTGAATTTTTTGCATGATTTTGGATGTATGATTGATTCTTTGTGACCTTGTATGTTTTATATTCTCAAAGGTCAAAATTAAGTGTTGATTAACCAATAACAATCAAGGTTGACTAGCCTTGAACAAATGGACCAATGAATGGAAAATTTGAAAGTCTTAAAGTGTAGAAAATGCAAAGTAAGCAATTCTTGCGACTTCGGTAAGTGCACCAATGGTAAAAGTAATAAAAGTGTACTGAGTACGAGATCATTTTCACGAGGATTGGTTTTCAAGCACTAATTTGCTAACAACAATTTAGTTGGACAATCCAATTTGAGATGAAAAGAATTGAAATTAAAAACAAGCAAGGACATGCAATTCCAGAATTTAAAGCAAGCAAATAAAAAGAATTTGGTTTTTAAAATCAAGAAAGAGCGTAGTTAAGGTTTCGATTTTCCCCAATATCCTTCTTATGTTATGGATTAAACAATCAAGCAACCACCCTTGATATAATGCCAATCGATTCCTCTAAAGTAATTAAGGTTCAATCCTTTGTTACCTTAATTCTATGTAATTTTGAAAGAATCCTAGTTCCCTGGTTGTTCCCCAAGAACACATACATTAACAACAAGAATTTAAAGATTTCATAATTACCCTATGTCTATCCCTAGATCACAAGGATTATGATGAATTTATCAAATCAGGGTTCGTGCACTAATATCCCTATTGTCATAAAATTCCCCCAAATCAATCTACAAGGAGCAAACTCATAGAAAACATTAAACATAGATAAATTCATTCAATTATAAAAAGGAAAATTACAAAGACAATTTAATACATAAACATAATAATTCAACTGGGTTCCATCTACCCTTAACTACATAAAAATTTAGCCTAACATAGCAAAATCAAAAACAAGAGAAAGTAAAGAAAATCCCCCAAACTCCATTGGTGTGATGGCGTGAAGAATCCTCAAAACTCCTAACTTGTTCTTGAATTCAAACCGCTCCCGATGCTCCAAAGCATGAAAGATGCGCTTCTCTCTCCAAAGTAGGATTTACTCTTCCCAATTGTTCAAAAGCTCTATTGTTTATGAATGAACCCTTTATTTATAGTGACGGAACCATATCTCTTAATTTTTCATAAAATCTTTTATGAAATCTTTACTATAATATCCAATCATATCTTTACTCAGATCTTTAAAATCTTCTCTTTTATATTTAAAGGAAACAATTTCCTAAAAAATATTAAAGTGAATCTTCAATAAGATCTTTAATCAATTATATGATTTAGAAATTTAAAACAAATCCAGTTGAGCTCTGCAATTTATCTTTTTATTGAGCTGAAAATTATTGCAAAATATAAGAATTTTTATGAGAATATTACTGAGAATAAAATAAAACTTTAATTATAATTCTCATAACTTTTAATTAATTTTAAATCAATTTCATGCTCATATTAACTCTTAATACATAATAAATGGGAGACTCATCAATAATTCTCGTATTTGCACATTGTTGTTCTCAACAATCAACTAGAATAAAACTAAGGGAATAATGGATAGGAATCTTCAAGTGAATAAATTTTCAACAAGAAAAATCAACTAGCAGTAAGATCAAAGAGTATTCAGACTTAGTCTTGATATAAAATGATATATCAATTCAAGCAAGATTATAATACATCAATCATATAATTGTAACAAGACTTCATCAAATAAAGAATATGAATGTTAAGATAAAACACCCTTCACTAGGATTTTCATTTCACTCGAAACTCAACAGTTTGAGGGATTGTGTTTCACTCATTCTTCACTTAATCAATACTACCATAGGCTTGCTCATATTCTCACTCTCCACATTCTTAATGACATATAAAGCAGATCAAAAGGTCTTCATTAAGGTTGTAACTTGGCCTGGCTAAAAGGAAGGAAAATCTTTGGGGAAAATACTCTAAGATTAAAGATCAATTTTGAAGAGGAATAAATAAAACTGTTTAACAAAATTGCAAACAATTATTATTCTTCTTCCACTCTTACACTCCTTTACATTTTTCACTATTTCCTTTTTCTCTTTTTCAAGGCATTTTTCTTTTTCTTTGAAAGATTTCTCTTTCTTTTTCAATTTTTCTTTCACATTTGATTTTCTTTTCCCTTCTCAAGTATTCTTACTCCGTTCCTTTTTCTTTTTCTTTCTAACTAACTCACTGTCCTTGGCTTTTGCCCTTTTTCACCTGTATTTTCCCATATAACAACATTTAAAATATAAAAATTAATATCAATTCCTCAATCCAAATCTGAAATTCAATCTAAATTAAGGCAAGGATGTGTACGGAAAGTTGGCTATTCACATATAGGTTTTCAAAGAATAAACAAGCCTAGGCTCAAAGGGGCTCAAACAAAGGTATAACATACATGAGGGTTGGTATTTGGCCATCTAGTTAATAGAAAAAACATTCCTCTATCATCTCAACAACATAAATCATGGACCATCTCAAGCAAGAAACAAAGCAAGTTGTAGAGTATCTCATACAATGAAGTGCACACTAAATAAAAATTTTCTATATAGGCTCAAAACGGCCACGGGTGCTCAGTTAACTTCCTAATCTAATCCAAATCAGTCTTATTACTTTTCTAAAGATCATATGAATCATGAAAATTACTTAAAATCAATGCATGTTCTCAAAAAGTTATGAAGTGCATCATTATACTCTTGATTAAATCACTGATCAAATTCCCTGCCAATCATCCATTTATTTGCACTGAGTAAGAAAATTTTAAAATTTTCACAAAAACAATGGATTGGGGATTTTCAAAACTCTAACTAAACTTCAAAAATTCAAATTCAAAAGACATTATGCTAAAGAAGAAAGAAAAAGGTTGAGATAGTTCCCTGTTCTAGCCGGATATTCTGTGTATAACCATGACATCCTTTTGACCAAGTAGAGTAGTTCCTGATGAATCGCGCGTTACTCATTCCCAGATTTAAATGTTGCTGTCCCCAGCAAGTAATTTAAATCTAAAAAGAAAATTGCAATGAGAAATCAAGAAACTAGTCGTTCTCTGAAACAACATAAAACAACTCAAATCTTTCGTCGTTAGAGCGAAAGTGAAATAAAATGTTTTAGGATTATCTCAATACCCTATCAAAATAGAACTAATGAAAGTATAAAACTAAAATGAAAACATAAAAGAAGATAAAGAAAAGTATAAGTAAAATAAAAGTGAGACTATGGTATGGTCGGTGCTCTTCAAAAATCTGTCTCATAGATACATGATTTGCAACTCTCAATACCTGAAAAACTCTGAATCCACAAATTTATCCATTAGACTCACTACCTATTCTTTTTGTATTTTTCTTTTAATAAAAAGGAAAATTAAACTAAACAAAAACAGTCAAATGGTGGGTTGTCTCCCCCTAGCGCTTGTTTAACGTCACGAACCTGACGTACTTGACTTGTGATCATGGTGGTTGATGGGACGAAAATTTGTTCCCATCTAAGCCCATTTTGATGGCAAAATACCATCTGTTCCCTCATCTGATGAGCAACTTTAGCACTAAAAGCACATGTTTAATATCTCTATGACAAAAACACAGTGGGGAACAGATGGTGACGTAATCCTTTGGAAAATATATAAAAAGGGGAACGAATTGGGAACATTAAATACACCTGCTCCACTCACTCAATCTCTCTGACCACTTTGCAGGAAACGTTGAAAAGAAGTTTCCATAAAGCATAAGCGTGCAGCAATCAAGCACGAAGAAATGTGTACAATAGGGAATAAAGAGTTCTCATTGGCTAAGAAGAAAGAAAGGCATGGGGAGCTGCAAAGAAACGGAAAATCTCAACAATAAGTGTCCCATCCAAGCAAGTTGCAACCCTCTGAACACTGTTCGCATCGCCCCGTCCATGCAGTCAAGAAAACAACTCCAAGGAAATTACAAGCTTTGCCATTTACTCATCTGCTATAAATACGACGTCCCAACACGAAGTACATCATCAAATTCCTTAAGAAGAGATCACTTAGTTTATTTTGTAGTTTTTTCTTTTCTATAATTGTAGCTGTAGTTAAGTGACAACACTTCTTCTCTATTCTGTATCACCTACTTGAGACTCCTCACGAGTAGCAACCATATTCTTCACTTTCTATTATATTGTAACCTAATTTGTTTCCAGTTAAATATAAGTGTATTTCTCTCTTTTTCACTCGTTATCTCTGAACTGAATCTCGAGTTTATGGGATTTCAGTTTAGAATAATTATGTTTAAAGTAGTAGCCATGGGCTAAACTATCTGTGGAACGGAAAAGCTGCAAAGTTCTTAAAGACTTATTTTCAAAACTTTTGTACTGAGCTTTTGTATTTCTCTGGATAAGTAAGCTATATTCATTGTGTATCAATGGAAATTGAACACATACTGAGAAAGGATCTTCCATAAGGAAGGGATTTTAGACAGCTTAACCAGAGGGGGAAGGCAGTGTTGTGAACACTTTCACAGCACTGCTGGTTGCCTTAGGAATAAGGGACCACCTCGTTCATTTGAAGGCCCTGTGCTAAGTAACTGTTGGAGTCAATGGAGCCATAGGAATATGGAAACTTGTGAGCCATTTAGTCCATGAGCTGAGGAATCAGAGTTGGCAGTGAAAAGACTGGAACAAAGACAAAAGTGTTCAGTCTTGAGTAGAGAAAATAACTATTTAAGAATGGAATAGTGAATCCGTTCCTTGTGTTAAAACTATTTTAAACCATCCAGACCGTTGTCTCTTAATTACTGCTATTACTATTGTTATTTTTTGTCTCTTTATTCAATTTTGTATCTATAAATCTCTCATGAATATTGCTGTTTATAACACCTCACATTCTAAAATATGTAATTATATATTAAATGTAGATTAAAGGGTAGGATTAGTGAAAATCCTGAAATTAAGGCCAAAATACAAAGGAAGGGTAAAACGGTAGTTAACCAAACACGCAACCCTAGGACGGTAAAATTGAGTAGGAAGTCTCAAATGATAAAAATAACCCTTGAAATGGATTCAGAACGAAAAATTGAGTGGTTAGGCAAGTGTCAGAAAATTCAGTGAATAGTGTTTTTACCGGGTAAAAAGACTGCGGTACAATTGCACCGTAAAGCGTGCCGATTGAATTTTGAGCTCTAGGTTTATATATGACTACGAATTATGATTTTGATGAAAATCGATGGAAATTAGTAAGTTTGGGAAAGCGTGCCTACGACACCCGTAATAGCTTAAAACTGCGATTTCTCCGAACGACCAGAAAACTCCGGATTCATCTGATCAAGAGAAATTAAAGGACAATGGTTAATGTTAAAAATTAGAGTTTCTAATTAGTTTAGGAAATTATGAACGTTTAGCGGAACATGAGAGAAATTCGAATTAGTTTGAAATCGCGTGAGGTGGCGGTGGGGCCCACCTCACTTAAGTGGACTTGGCCACATGGCAAGTCATAAAAATCTGAACCATTCTCTCTCCTCCCTCACCACGAACCCACGGCCTCCATTGGAAGAAAGGGGGAGTTTTTCTTGAAACTTTAAACAACCCAAACACCGTCCAATCCTACTCAAATCCAAAAATGTTGAACATAAAAGTTGCTCCAAATTATCTTGTGAACAACTTCCCTTCCTTGTGTGAGCCACGAAATTGAGAGATGGAGGAGATCATTGTGCTATGTTGGTGGCGGCTTTGGCCCATTTTGGTGGTGGTTGGTGGCGATTTTGGACCGTTCAAAGGTTGAAACTCACTCTTTGGTTGCCTAGGAGTAGATTGGTGGTAAGCATTCTCACTCATTTATGGTTTTGATTTTGAGTTTCTTATGGTGACCTAAGTTGGGTTGTTTCATTGATGTAGTTAGAGAGCTTAAATGAAAAATGTGTAGTAGATAAATATGTCTTAGAATGATATTTTGGAGTGTTGTATGCCATGACTTTGTGTTTGGCATTGTTGTTAGAATTGTGTAATTGGATTGTTGGATGGTTGTATGAGTTAATAATAGGATTGTATGAGGTGTGGAGTAGTTGAATTGAATTGAAAAATCCCTTGGTGTATGTCTATGTACAATTCGGCCATAATGAGTAAAATGAGGATTTGATGTTGTTAAATTGTATGGTTGATAGGTTGTGTTGTTAAATTGTAATTAGAAGGGTTGTGTGATGGTTGGATGCTTTGGAAATCAAAGGAAAAATAGTGGGATTGTGTAGAAATGGAAATTGTGCCTAGAGCGAATTAATTGGCAAAATGATGTTGGGATGATATAGGATGCAAATTGGCACCTAAAATGACATTGGGGTAGCCTTGGAATAATTAAGAAAATTGAAAAGAAAATAAAGAAAAATAATTTGTATTTTAACACTTAAATGGGTGAACCTCTCTTGGTGGGGGGAGGAAAAATCGACGTTTTGTGAATTTGGTGGTGTACCGTGTTCTGTTGATCTGTATATGGTCGTTGTAGGTTGCCTTACGCAGATTTAAACCCTGAACCATGAGCTCGGTGGGTTGCCCTTGGTCCCAGACTAAAAGAGATTGTGGTAAGTATTTTGAATCATGCATTTATGCTTGATAATTGGCATGAAATTGGTGAATGGAAATTAAATTGGGAATGTCTTATGTGTAGGCATTTCTGTTGTACCTAGCTCGGGGATTTATTACTGTGGAGCTGTGGAAAAGGGGGTTATACATGTAATCCCTTGGTTTTGGGGTTTGATCTCGTTGTGTGTTCCACCATGCCCGTTGAGGGTAATGGTAGGAAGTGTATGTAAATAACATAGGATAACATGTTCATGCATATTGTATGTGTGGTGGTACATAGGTTGTACCGTGTCTCTGGCCAGTAGACTGTTTGCCTTTGGGTGTTACAGACTTCCACTGGATAGGTCTCCGTGAGGGAGTTCCAGTTGATCTGGGGTCGTGGTGTGTGATCCGGATAAGAGCACACTAGGAAGTCTTGGGTGGATATGGATGGAGGGTGCCTTGGTTGATGTTCTGGGAACATGCCTTGGTTTGAAACCCGTAGGCTTATATGCCGAGCCAATGGGATGGACGTTGCGTGGTTTTGGCATTGGACATTCCAGCTTCGTCATATTTTGTATCCCTATGCTTCCCTATTTCACTAAATCCCCTTGCTTTATCCCGTTTTCAGATGTTATGTTGTATTATTTATATGCATTGAAGTGAGCCATTGGGCGGAGTATTCTACAAAACCTCTGGGTTACTGAGATATATTCGTATATCTCACCCCGCTTTGGGGACTTTATTTCAGGAGATAGCAGTGGTGTTAGAGCGGCGGGCAAGAAGCTCGTAGGATGATTTAGACGTAGGACTTTTACATATTTTGCATTTTAGTGGCCATTGGGCCTAGGCTAGACTTAGGGCATGAACATTGTATATGGATTTAGGATGATGTATATTGTCATATTTGTTCATGCCATCTTTTGCCTAAGTCTAGTTGCATATGTATTATGTTTCATTTTGAGGTCTATTTATTCATGTTGTATTTGGAGACTTTATGGCTTATGATGTAAATTGGAGAATTGTAATTATTACATTTGGATTTTGTGTAATATTGAAGCATACGTAATATGATGAAAGGGCAATAGGCCTATTTCAGGATTATGATTATGTGTATGTTTAAGTAATACATGCAAATGGATCTAGGTGATTGAAATATGTTGAGTTTAATAATGTAAGTAATGTGATATAAATTGAGTAATTGGAAATAAACAGTGATAATTGTAAGAGCACCAAGGCATTGCTGGTCCTTGTGTCCCACCCAATGATTATTTGGCACAAATTGAGGTTAGAGAACACATTGGCAAAGTTGGGATTTATTTGAAAAACAAAGAAAACTCTGGCGAAATTTCTAAAAAATATAATTAGAGTGTTGCCCAATTTACACCCCTATATGATAGAATTGGGCCCTTTGGCCTTCATGGAAGTTATATATCTTTCTTTTACCTTTCCAACATGACCAAGTTTGGGTCCATAGGATTAGTATAACTTAAGTTATGGGTAAAATACCAAGATAGGTTGAATTTTCCTTGTTTTAGTGCCTTCCTTCAGAACTGTGGCGCTGTTGGCACCAAGTTGGCGCTATTAGCGCCACCCATCAGTGGGAGGCAGTGACCATGGTGCTATGGGCGCCAATCTGGCGCTGTGGGTGTTGTCCTCACTGTCTCTGGCGCAATAGTGGCGCTGTCAGCGCGGGGGTCTTGTGGAATCAGTATCCATTTTCTTAGAAAATTCATATCTTGGGCTACGGTGCTCCAAATGGAGCGCGGTTTGAACCCACGCGAAGCTAACGAATAAATCTATAACATATTAAGAAGTGAGTAACATTAGAGAGATATAAAATCCTTTGGATAAATAAAAAGGTGAAGGCATTTAGTATGAAACATGGATAGAATGAGATTTAGGCTAAGTGGGTTTATGGGAACCCCTTAGTGTCTTAAGAGTGGTAATAGAGGATATATAAGAGTACTAAAATAATTATTCCGCAAAGAATATTACAGTTACGGTCACATCTTTTGATTATTACGCTTTATTATTGTTTTAAAATGTTCGCGTAATAAACAGAAAAAGTTTACTCGCATTTTTATAAATGAATTGTTTTGATTGTAACTACGCTTAATATCATAATTAATGTTAACAATGTCGGTGTACAACGGGCTGTTACACTGTTCCTTCTCTCAACAAGAAGAATATCATACATAATGAAGCGATGAACTGTTTGCTGTCAGATTGAACCTACTGTTCTTGAAGAACGTTGTCAAGATAGTAGGGAATGTTTGACCAGACAGGTCAATTACTAACTTTTCTTTTCATCTTCATTCTTTTTAAAATAGTTTAAGGCTTTAATTAGAGTTCTATCCTCGTGGGAACGATAATCTGGGCACTAATAGTCCCTTTATTACTTGATACGTGCACTTGTGCACTTGGGTTGAAGTTGAGAGAACACAAGTGTTTTCCCTTACTGAACTAGAACGTTCTTCATCATAATATATTTTTCACCCAACAAGCTTTTGGCCCAACAAATTTTTGGTGCCGTTGCCAGAGATAGATACACTAAATTTTGTCCTTCTTACTGTTTTAAGTACATACTCTGTATATTTCATTTTCATTTTTTTAAATTTCATTTTGTCACATATCATGCTGTTCATATTACCTGTGTTTCATGGTTTATGAGAGAAGAGTCTGAAGCAGATTCTCACTACTCCACTGAAATACCTGAGTTTCTCTTTGATCCTGAACCAGAACGTACTTTACACAAGGAAAAAAGAAATCTAAGGGAAAATATTTGTGAAAACATGGCTGATCACAATAATAATGATGAAATTCCTCCTGAACAAAACTTCAGAGCTTTGGCTGCTCCTTTCAGGAACAGACCAAAAAGAGAAATGATCCTTCCCCCAAACTTTGAACTCAAACTCATCATGTTTCACATGATTAGGGAAGCTGGAGTCTTCAATGGACTCCCTGTAGAAGATCCTTACACACACCTCACAAACTTCCAAGATATCTGTGATAATTTTTGAACTGAGGGTGTAACAGAGGAAAGTATGAGAATGGGGTTGTTTCCTCATTCCTTGGGCTTAAAAGCAAAAACATGGATGAAAACCCTCACTCCTGGTTCCAAACACTCTTGGGAGGAACTTTCTAATAAGTTCATAGAAATATTTCTCCCTATGTCTCGCCAAGCTGATGTTGGAGCAGAGCTGTCTAATTTTAGAATGTTTTATGGAGAAAATCTCTATGAAGCTTGGGAGAGATATAAAGACATCATCAGAAAATGTCCAAACCATGGGGTGGAAAGTTTGGGAATTTTACAGTCTTTTTACAGGAACTCTTGAATCCAAGTACGAAATCATAGAAGGCACTGCAGAAAGATGTCTCCAATGGCCACTAGACAGGATGAGCCCAGTAAGGAAGCCAGGCATGCTAGAATTAGACAAACAAACTGCCATGGAGTCCCAGCTGGCCACACTGATGAATGAGGTGAAGAATCTGAAAGCTGATCAAGAACAACCAAGGATGGAAAACTTACAACTCACAGCAACTGAGAGTGAACCTTGCTCAGCTTGTGGTGATCTCCATGATTCAGCAGACTGCCCATCCACTGCCTTGGTGTGTTATGCAAAAAATTTTGGAAACAGAAACTTCACCCAATCCAGAGACAATCAGTAGGCAGAAGCAATGATAATCAAAATCCTGGAGGAACCAAAGTGAAAGATCAGAACCATAACCCTCAATGGAGACCACCCACTTACCAAAAACCATATAACAATCAGCAGCAGCAATATCAACAAGGCAGCAGAAATAGAGCATATGAACCACAAGGAAGAACCAATTATGTTCCGTTCCATAGAAATGAGCCACGCATCAACACCTTGAAGAATTATGTCAAAGAATATGTCACCAAGAACGATGTTGTGGTCAGAAACATTGAATCCCACCTGGGACAGATAGCTGCTAGCCTCAACACCAGGATACCAGGGAAATTGCCAGGGGACACTCAATTCCCTCAACATCTTCCCCAGAAACTGAAGAGGTAAGTAACATGTCTGGCTAAGGACATTAAACTAAGCGCTGACTGGGAGGCAACCCAGTGGATACCTTTTCCCTTTAACAAGAGCAAAGTTTTGGGGTGATTAAACTTAACCACACAGCTCCCAAAAATGGAGGAAACGTCTGATGTTCAACTCCAAGACCAAATAAGTAAAATACGTTTCGTTCCAGGAACTTAGTTTGGGGTGGTTCAATAACCACATATTCCCATTTATAAAAAAAATTATATTAATATTAATGAATAGATAATATTTCTTTATAAGTGCAAATTATATTCTTGTTTCTTTTGTTAAGCAGGTTTTCATTTTTTAGGGTATTAGTATATTATTATTATTATTATTTTTAAAGAATATAGGTAAAAGACAAAGGGAACGTTCTCTGGCTTAAGATATAAGAGTGACAAAGACTCATGGCTAAGTCACTTACATATACGCACCCGTTATCAAATCTGCACTCGTTGCAGATTTTGAAAATGTGCCCTGAAAAAGCAACTGTCTCCTCAGCCATTAATGCAAGTGCTCCTCCCCTATTTCCCTCTGTCCCACGTTTCTAACCTAAACCGTTCCACCTCCTTACCACCATCAGTAGCAGTTGAATACCACTAACCCTGACCACTCGTTCTATAACTTTCCCCTTCCACTGCCTCCACAACTTCTTGTCTTTAACCTCCACGTCCTGAAAAACTCCTCATTTTCCCTCCTCTGCATGCCTATTTAAACTCATCTCCTTTCTCCTTCAAAGCCCTACTATTTTCTGCTAACTTAGAATCCTTTGCTTTTATTAAATCCCTTCCCCTGCATTTTTCCCTAACTTCTTCTTCTTCTATAACCATGACTAGACTTTCAATAACTGCTACCCCTGTGGCCAGCCGTAACCAAGCACCTAAAATCACTGAAGAAGTTGTATTTCTCTACGCAGAGAGGAACATCTTCTTGCAAGACAAAGCTCCTCTTCCATCATTCGTGAAGAGGGCTTTAACCAAACTCAGGCGGACGTTGTTTGCCACAGACGTACGAGAACTCAACATTGCCTTGGTGGCTGAGTTCTTGTATCACGCAAAGAGGTTGCCTGAGGGGTACACCACTGATGAGGTGACTGTGAGGGGAAAGAAAGTATCATTTTCCCCTGCAGCCATCAAGGAAGTACTCTACCTCCCAACTATTTCCAATTGCCCGTACCAAGGTTACATTGGAAGCAAAGAAGTCCCACGGTTCGCGCTGGACATGAAGAACTTGATCACCATTGGTGATCCTGTTTATGCAAAAGGAGCCCTCTGCAAAGGCAGTCTGAAAGACGAGGCCAAATTCTGGTCTTTTTTTGCTAACATCAACCTCACCCCTTCCACTCATGATGCTACTGTCAAGTGGGCATTACAGGTACAACTCTACTGCATGATGAGGAACATTCCTTTTGATGCAATACCTATCATATATGGCAGCCTGAAGAAGGAGATCAGGAAGACTACCATCTGCCTTCCCTGCCTGATCACAAAGCTCTGTCTAAGAGCTAAAGTAAGGACTTATGAGAATGAAGACCTGGTGTTGGGGTTTGTCATCGATTTTAAAACATGGAATGATATGAGGAGTACTTATATTGAGACAGACATTCCATGTCCTGAAGCTTACAACGTCAGACGTGATGTTGATGAAATTGAGGATGAAGAGGGCCCTGAGGCCCCAAAGAAGAAAACCACGAAGGCCACCCCTTCAAAATCAACAACCACTTCTTCCTACACCCAGGCAAGAAGAACCGTTCCCCCTCCCACCAAGGTAAAGAAGGAAGCCCTTGTTGCTACTGAGAGCAAACAGGGCAAAAAGAAATCTCCTGCCAAAGCTTCTCCTATAAAAGGGGAACGTTCCAGTCAGAGGCTGAAGAGATCCTTCAGCAGCACAAAAAGGACAGAGGGAGCATCCTCTGAGAAGCCAATCACTTTCTCTGACAAGGAGGAGGAAAGTGAAGACAATGAGTTTATTTCAAAAATGCTAAAAATAGGAGGAACGTCAAAACCTACACCAGCTACTAAGAAGACGTCCCCAAGTAGCTTTGCTACTTCTGATTCCTCTGACGTTTCGTCCCCTCCACCATCACCTGCTCATTCTTCACCACCACCAAGAACAGAACAACCCTCTCCTAGGAAATAACAAGGAGAGGGAATTAAGGAAATAGATGCAGCACAGGCTGCAGAAGAACAAGTGGCTGAGCATGAGGCTCAGCCATAAAAGAAACTTGATAAAGGAAAAGGGATTCTTGTTGAATCCCCTAAAAAGAAAAAGCCATTTGCTCCCAGGCAAATCAGTATGGGAGGGCCCCTCTCTTGCCCTATTATTTGTCCCGATACTTCTAGGGACGGGGCCATTGCTAGGGCTCTAGCAGAAGAGGAGGGCTTGGAAGTTCCTCGATTGATGGAGGAACAAACTACAGCAGCCCCCTTTTCCTCCAAAACAAAAGAGGTTGTGATCAGGCAAGCACCTGAAGGACCTCTAGCTGCTGGCAACAACAACCAGAAGAAGAAGAAGAAACCAGCCTCCCCAATCCCATCAATCCCCATTGCATCGAGGAGAAAATCTCAAATTGGGATTGCTGAGATTTTTGAAATGATGGGGAAGAAAATGGAGAAGTTGCTACCTGAAGCACCATCCGTTCCTCAGCTGGACATAACTAGCACTACTGAAGGCTCTAAGGAACGGATTAGAGCAACTCTCATCTGCCTTCACCAAATTCCAAGAACAACAGAAGGCAGATAGGGAGAAACTTCTTAGCACCTTCTGCACCCACCCTCCAAGCTGTCAGGGGCGAAATCAGAAATGTATTTGATTCCCTGAAGCTTGCTCATTCCATGCACAACACCAGAGCTGAGAAACAACTTAGAAGACTCTACCTCCAAAACACTGAAGAACGAACAGAAACAAAAGAAGCTCTCAAGGCTTTTGGGACATATTTGGAGGGGAGAATTTATCAGCTGGAAAACCGAGTGCTGGATGTAGAGGGGCAGTTGGTGCATATCCGCAATGGCAGGATAATGATGAGATCCACCATTGAACACCTCACTGATGTGATCATTGATCTACTGAAGGACGCTGAGAAGTGGCTCCCTGTAGCTGAAGTAAGAAGATTAAGAGATCAGCTTGGGAGAAGGCCAATTACTCAGGAGGAACTAGATGCTGAAAAGAATTCTATGTTGGGCAAGAGACGTCCACAGTGAAAAGGAGAAAGACCCTCCTATTTTTGTTTATTCCCCATTTATTTTTTTTGCAAGTTTACTTTTGTTTTCTTTTTTGTTCCCTAGTGTAAATTTAATTCCTTTTTGAAATATAAAATCTTTTTTGTTCAAACTGTTTAGAGCATACATTTCAGTTATAGTATTGTGGCTGTAAAAATTTGAATGACCAATGGCATGAAACACAAAGTCAATGAGTAATTATTCTTATTCTTACTCTGAATGCTTGAGATAGGAAAAGTCAAGTGAATTTAATCTTCAGATTTTTGAAGGATACTGATCTGTGTGATCTCAAACTGGTGAGGAACGAAAAATGCCAAACACTTACTCATGAGAGCGTTCCTGAGGTGTCACCACAATGAAACTTCTAAACTTGCCTTGATGCTGTAAGTACTGCTGAAGAACAGGTGAATTTCACTAACAACGATCAACCATCAAACGCTCACTCCCTCACAATCAAACAAACACTTCGATTCCCATTCAAACCGCAACACAACCCCACATACTCATACTCCCTCACAATCAAATAAAGTAGTAGCCATGGGCTAAACTATCTGTGGAATGGAAAAGCTGCAAAGTTCTTAAAGAATTATTTTCAAAACTTTTGTATTGAGCTTTTGTATTTATGTGGTTAAGTAAGCTATATTCATTGTGTATCAATGGAAATTGAACACATACTGAGAAAGGATCTTCCATAACGAAGGGATTTCAGACAACTTAACCAGAGGAGGAAGGCAGTGTTGTTTCCACAACACTGCTGGTTGCCTTAGGAATAAAGGACCACCTCGTTCATTTGAAGGTCATGTGCTAAGTAACTGTTGGAGTCAATGGAGCCATAGGAATATGGAAACTTGTGAGCCATTTAGTCCATGAACTCAGGAATCAGAGTTGGCAGTGAAGAGACTGGAACAAAGACAAAAGTGTTAAGTCTTGAGTAGAGAAAATAACTATTTAAGAATGGAACAGTAAATCTGTTCCTTGTGTTAAAACTATTTTAAACCATCCACACTGTTGTCTCTTAATTACTGCTATTACTATTGTTATTTTTGGTCTCTTTATTCAATCTTGTATCCGTAAATCTCTCATGAATATTGATGTTCCTTCTCTCAACAAGAAGGGTATCATACATAACGAAGGGATGAACTGTTTGTTGTCAGATTGAACCTACTGTTCTTGAGGAACGTTGTTAAGACAGTAGGGAACGTTTGACCAAACAGGTCAATTACTATCTTTTCTTTTCATCTTCACTCTTTTTAAAATAGTTTAAGGCATTAATTTGAGTTCTATCCTCGTGGGAACGATAATTTGAGCACTAACAACCTCTTTATTATTTGATGCGTGCACTTGCGCACTTGGGTTAAAGTTGAGAGAACACAAGTGTTTTCTCTTACTGAACTAGAACGTTCTTCATCATATTTTTCACCCAATAAGCTTTTGACCCAACAGTGGCTCAAAGCATGGGCTTTGTGATAACCAAGCTCCTTCATTCAAGAATTGTAACCTTTCATAATGCTCTTTTGCATATGGATGAGGTAAAGTACTCTCAGGAACTTTGCACTTGACTTTTACATGCTTTCTTTTGCTACTGGGCTTCTCCATCTTAAATGTTGGCTTACTTTCTTGGGAAAACTCCTCATTGTGCTCTTCTTCACCTTTCTTTTCAGCAATATAGTAGACTTGATCTTTCGGTTGAGCTACAGGTGGGGATACTTCTTTGTAAAAGAACTTGAATATTGCTTGTTCTTCATCTACTCGTAAGATCAACTCACCTTTAAGTACATCAATCAGCGCTCCTGAAGTTTCCAAAAAGGGTCTTCCGAAGATAATTGGAATTGTGGCATCTTCCTCTGTGTCAAGGATGACAAAATCAACAGGAATGATGAATTTGTCTTCCTTTACCAATATATCCTTAATGATGCAATAAGCTTGCTTTGAAGAGCGATCAGCCAGTTGCACTGTCGTCCTAGTTGGCCTTACTTTAGTGATCCCTAGCTTCTTCATCATAGACAATGACATGACATTAATACTGGCACCAAGATCACATAGGACATTATCGACTTCCACCTTGCCTATGGTGAATGAAATGCTGAAGCTTCCTAGGTCATTGAGCTTGGTAGGTAACTTTTTCTGAATGATTGCATTACATTCCTCCGTCAGATTTACCGTCTCATATTCTTGTGACTTACATTTCCTTGAAAACAGATCCTTCATGAACCTTGCATAGTTAGGCATGTTTAAAGCTTCAACAAAATGAATGTTGATCTATAACCTCCTGAATATGTCTAGAAACTTTGAATACTGCTACTTATGAACCTCTTTCTTTAATCTCTGAGGATAAGGAATTCAAGCATATGGGAGAGATCCAAAGGCTTGCCTTGCCTTTCAAGTGATTTCTGAAGGTTCTAAAATTGCACCATAGTCATACTATGAAGCGCATACATGGGTGAAAAAATAAAAATTTTCGCAGCGGAAGCATAGACCATTTATACACCCCATGTATGAATACTTTACGTTGAAATGATATAGGGTTTCAGAATTACCTTTTCACTTGTAGGCACAAAAGGACAATGTCCTTCAACGATGATCCACACAGTTATATCCTTCTTGCTAGTGAGAACTATTTCTCCTTGATCCCTCCTTATCCTCAGTGGCTGGCTAGGCGCATGCAAGGAAGAGGCTACCAAGTGTTTGGATTATCTTTATCAAGACTGTAATGGTGTCTTGAGGCTAGGTCATAGTGCAACAAGAGAGAGAAGAGGAAAAGTTGGAGCTTGTTTTTGAATTACCCACAAAGGAAAGATGATGCATCAGGTTTTTATATAATCTGATCAACCACATGAGCCCCCATTTGATTACGCGCACAAATTAAAGTGACGAGAGGATCTTTCCTTGATTCTCTCCTTTTGATTAGGCGCCCCACATCAGCCTCCTATAATTAGGCGCATACATTGAATTATGAGAGGGACTTTCCTTGATTCTCTCCCTTTAATTATGCGCTCCTTTAATTCCTCTTCTTTCTTCAGAAATTTTGTTGCAACAGTATTCATTTAAATTCTGAATTCAAATGAAAGAGCAGTTGAGAGAATCTTCATCAAATCTCTATTGGATAATTCTTTTAAATAATTTTTAAATTATCCTCAACATCCTAACCTTATAGAATTAAAATTCAAATTCAAATTTCAAATTACAATTTGAAATTTAAACTCAAATATAAATTCAATCTTATCCCAGTTCGTAATTTGAATTCGAAATTCAAATTCAAATTTCAAATTTCAAATTTGCCCAAACCTTATTTTGGTCAAGTCAACTCTTTGACTTACTAGGATTCATGCCCCAAGGCTTTTTTGGCCTACCATCATTTTTGGGCCCATTAGTGGAGAAAAATATTTCACCACTAATGCCCCGAAAGGGCGCATGGATCAAGTGGGCTTGGAGACCCTACTCCAACCCAACTTGACTCATAGTTTTGACAAAGCCCAATAACTCATTATTGGTCCAAACTTGCTATAACTTGCAATAAGAAATAACCTTTGTGTGTGACCCATTAGGCCCAATTAGTTACTGACATAAATAAACTTGAACCAGTTAAACTCCTTTAAAAGGCCCAATCCATTAATGACTACATGATACACTAGCAATGCTCTGTAGCCCCAGAACTAATTGAGTTGAACAAGTGATCTACCTTTCTGATTTGGATACCGTGCCAGCATTATCCCTCACATCGTCGTTCACATTTAGTCGAGAGCAAGGATAGAGTATCATCTCTCTTTATTGACTAAATATAATATTTCACAGGAACTAGGAATCTTCTTCTATTGACTCTAAGACAGATCATGACTCTTTATGATCTCTTACTATGCATAGATTCCCTAGTCAACTAGAAGTCATCTAAGTCCTACCGGTCTTTGTGAACGACTAATCCCTTATAGAGGATTGTGAGTCCTTTCGGCATGTCCATCTATACTCATGTATTCGAGTTATACCTAAGAGTACACTATTCTCCCCATTTTTAGGCGAAAAGAGTTGTACAGTCAAAGTATAACTCTACGACATAGTATTCGATGACATCTTTAAGTCTAGGACGATCCGCACTACCAAACGTTCAGAGACTTTACATATCCAATGATACTCTCTATAATGAATCCTTGTGGAGTCTCTAGGCGGGTCATTTCAGTGCTATCTGTTCTCCAACAGATCCACCCATGACATCAGCTTGATAGAAAGAGCCTTGACGGCCGTAGGCATGTGAGAGGGAAAAATAAAAATTTTCTCAAGTGGAATTACATATACTATATCAAGAAACATGCTTTAGGACATGGATGTTACCTTGTTTTCTTTCCAAAACTTGAAGATGATCAAGGTGAGGCTTGAAGATACAAGCCCTCTAATGTTGATCCGCACCACCCTTTGCCAAGACGGAAGAACCCTTCTTTATGGCCACCTATGAACACCAAGGGAGGCAAGCTAGGCGTCTCTAATGGAGAGGAAGGAGGAAAGGTTTCAAGGTGTTTAGATGAGTGAATTTTCAGCAAAAAAAATGCACAAGAGTAGCGCATAGAATGGTAGGAGAAGTGGCTGGATTTTTCATAAAAAACCCTTAGGAGAACTCCCCTTTAAAAGGAGACTAAAGGAGGATTATATGCTGCTGATTTGAACGCCCCATTCAGCCATAAAATCCTCTCATAAAATCAAGGACATGATCATAATAAGATGCTATTTGAATTCAAATTCAAATCTAGCTCTTATCTTCTCCTTTTGTTATGAAACAAACTACTATAGTTAATTCAAATTCAAATATTTAAATTCAAAATTTAAATTATGAAATTAAATATTAGATAATTAATTTAACTATTTAAATTAATTAATAATGTCTTGGACTATCCAAGCCCATTATCACCATCCATGCGCCCCCTTCCTTCTTAGGTAGGCTTCCAAACTTCTTCTTGGGCTAACAACCATTATTAGGCCCAAAACCTTTAATGTTATAATGTCAAGACAATAAGGTGTTGGTGTGTGACCCATTAGGCCCAACATAACCACTGACATAAATGGGCTTGGGCCCAACAAGACCACAACCCATTTAATGACAACACAGAGCACTAGCAATGCTTTGTTGCCCCAGAGCTATTTAGGTTAATGACATGATCATCCTATTAAATATATTTGGTTACTGTATGTATTTCTTTTTGTCTCGGTTACCTTCCCATTAAACCTAGGGTGAGGAAACTTATCAACCCTTGCAGTTTAGGGTAAGCTTTAACTTGAAATAGAGAGTCTTTAATTTACTGACTCTAAAGACAGATCATCTCATGATCTCTTTTACTATGCATAGATTCCCAAGTCACGTAAATATCATCCTGATTTCTCCGGTTTACAGATAACCTAATCTCACAGAGATTTGACGAATTTCTTCAACTTGTCACCCTAGGCTCGTGTTCTTTCAGGGCATGCCCAAAGGTATACCTATGAATCTATATGTTTCAGGAAGACGAGGTATACAATCAAAACATGCCTTCTAGAACACAGTCTAGGCAAAAACTTCTGGTCTAAGGAAAGACACACTCAAATAATAAGAGACTGCTCTAATGATACTATCTGTGAGATTTCCTCATAGAGTCTCTTTTCCGAGTATGTTCAGTGCGAGCTATACGCTTATAGATCCACCCACGACTTTAGCTAAGACATCTCTATATGTCTGTAGCTCATGAGGTCTTTACCTTGTATCTGTATACAAGTAGATAAGCAGTGCTAGTCTTACTCGAGATTACTGATCCCCATTTTCACTGTCTCTAGACTAGGAACATAAAATTAGGAATAAACATCCGGTATCCTTGAATCCTCATGATCGTGATCTCATCACAGATACTCAAGAGATAGCTATTTTATTCCAAGGGGTTTATCTAGTTACTCATATAATATATTAACAATGATATTGAGACAAAATATGAAAAAGGATAATGAGTGCGTATGATTTATTTGTGACAATATAAAAAGTACATGTATGTCCTAATCGAATCAAAAGATTGTCTCTAGGACATCCATATACTAACACAGCTAAGGCATCACCATGCCTGCATTCCATGAGGTCCTTACCTTGTATCTCCATACAAGTAGATGATGTCGTACTAGTCTTATTGAGATCACCAATACCCTTTCTTGGTGATTCAAGACCAGGAACAAATTTTAGGTAATAGACATTTAGTGTCCTCGAGTCCTCATGATCATGATCCCTATCATAGATCCTCGAGTGAACACATGTTCTATTCCTAGGGTCTTTATCTTTTAAACGTATATTTCCAATAAAATATTGGCGAGACATAAATATGATAAAGATAAAGTTTGCTCAAATTTATTAATAATGAAATAGGAATAGAAAAAGGTGTTCATCTGATAAAACAGATGGTCTCTAGGACACCTATATACTAACAATTTCTTCTTCTCCCATTTAAATAGTTTCTTTTCAACTTTTTCGGGATTACCCTTGTTAACTTCAATAGTATCCTTTGCCTTTTCTTTCTTCTCTTCTTGAACATTTGGCCCTGCCTCTTTCTCCTTTTCTCCATAAATCTTCTATATAGGTTGAATGACTTTTCCATTCCTAGTACTTATAGCGTTGCAATGCTCCCTTGGATTGACAAATGTGTTGCTTGGAAAAGTACCCTTAGCTCTCCAGAATGATGATAGAGTCTCTTGCAGAAAGCATATGTATCCTCTCTGAAAGCATTTGCACCTTGAATATAGTCTGAAGTGGTCTTAGAGAGTTGTACGAAGGCTTTCTCCCATTTAGACGTGTTGCTTTGTTGTGGAAGAGGTGGCTATACTGGAAAAAGAGGATTGAGCTGATGGTTGGATTTGTAACTCAACCCTGGATGTTGATTCTTCCACCTTTGATTGTAGTTATCCCCATACTGGTTCCTCCCAGTATTACTTTAGTTAATCTAATCATACCAGAGTCTGTTGACTTCAACAGTTTCAAGAGCTCTCATGAAATCACATTCTTCTGTAGAATGAGCACTTGCACAAATTCCACAACTAACTGGAGGAGTATTGACATAAGAGACTTGGAAGTTTGTGAACTGCTTTGTGAGGGCATCCAACTATTGCCGCTGCTTCTTGTTCATTTGCAATATCTGCTCATTATGTGCCAACAATGCATAATAACCTTCCAGCTTCATAATCCATGCTCTCCTCTATGATACTAGAGCATTATCAAACTCCTGGGTTGCTAGAGATTCCAGCAACTGTAATGCCTACTATGGAGTTTTAGTCTTCAGAGATCCTCCCGCTGCAGCATTCACTAAGGTTCTTGTGTTAGGCGTCATCCCTTGAAAAAAAATTCTACCTTTCTTTCTGGGTCTTGCTGGATATTATCGAAGGTTTATTGAGGGTTTTTCCACAATGGTGCTACCATTGACCCGATTGACACGAAAGGATACTCCTTTTGTGTGCACCCAGGAATGTGAGAGGTGTTTTCAAGACCTTAAAGAGAAATTGACTACTACTCCAGTGTTAACCCTCCTCGATCTGGAAGGTGAGTTTGAATTGTACTGTGATGCTTCCAAGAAAGATTTGGGGTGTGTGTTGATGCAAGAGAGGAGAATGGTTGCTTATGCTTCTAGACAATTGAAGCCTCATGAGGAAAATTATCCGACGCACGACTTGGAGCTTGCTGCTATTGTATTTGCCTTGAAAATCTATAGGCATTTTCTGTATGGGATGAAATTTGCTGTGTTCAATGATCACAAGAGTTTGAAATATTTGTTTGATCAGAAAGAGCTGAATATGAGACAGCGGAAATGGGTGGAATTTTTAAAAGACTATGATTTTGAGCTAAAATACCATCCGGGTAAAGCTAATGTGGTGGCGGATGCCTTGAGTAGGAAGTCTGTTAGTGTGTCCCAGCTGATGTTGTGGGATAATGAAGTGATTGAATGAATCGAATCAACACCCGAAAGAGAGGGATTCCAGAGACTGTGCTGGTATGGGACGGTACAGTTAAGAATGGCTTATAAGAATGAATTGATACTACCTATACTAACAAGATGCATCTACTTTTCGGTAGCCCGGATCGGAAGAACTCCACAGTTAAGCGTGCTTGACTTGGAGCAATTCTGGGATGGGTGACCTCCTGGGAAGTTTTCTCGGGAAGTCTGCGAGTGAGGACAAAGCACACTGAAAAGTCTCGTGTTAGTGTGTGGGGACAGTCATTGATTCTTGCAAGTGGCCGGGCGTTACAAGTGGTATCAGAGCAGTTTTGGTTCATAGTGATTGTTTTTGCTTGAATTGTCTGCTGCTTGTTTAAATTGATTGATATTAACTGCTGAATGATTTGCTTGTTGTTTGATAAATATTCACTACTTACTATCTGTCGTATGATGGACTGCTTTAATTGTTAAATTTAGGTATTGACTGTTGTAATTAGACTGTTAGATTTAGACGGTGATAAGGGACCGATGCATTGTTAACTTACCCGATTTGAACTCGAGTCCCTACTTGGAATTTTCTGTCATAAATAACCTGCAGTGAGTCTGATCAGCTCATTTCGTGATATTGTGAGTGCAGAATCATGGCAGGTAATCGCGGCTCCACTCGGGGAAGGACTGACAATGCTAAAGAGGATCTTATCACAACTATTGGGGGATTGGCCACGTTCGTCCAGAACATGAGCCAAGAATGGCAAGAACATCGTCAATAGAACCAGAATCAACCCCCTCTGCATGACCATGCAGAGGAGATTGCCCGACGGAGGTTGAAGGACTTCCGTAACTTTCAACCACCTATCTTTGAAGGTGGAGACCACCCTGAGGCTGCAGCAAACTGGCTGCAGATGATCGAACATATTTTTGAACGGATGGGATGCCCGAACGCTCAGAAGCCGGACTATGCCTCCTATTAGTTGACGGAAGAAGCATTGACATGGTGGACTGGGGCGAGAGCTCTGCTGCGAGCTCAGAATACTGAAGTGACCTGGGCTGTGTTCAGGAGGGTATTTTTGGACAAGTACTTTCCAAAAGCAATGCGAAGAATGAAACACACGGAACTGCTGTCTTTGAGGCAAGGAAACATGACTATCAATGAATACATTGCAAAGTTTGCACAACTGATGGAATATGCCAATTTTGACCGTAACATCTATGATGAGGAGTGGCAAATGGAGAAGTTTGAGAGCGGATTGCATCCCGAGATCAGAAAGCTCATGTTGACCACGGCTATCCGTACTCTGCCCGAAATCATTAATCAGAGTCGGCAGGCAGAAGGCATTATCATTGAAGCAAGAAATTTGAATAGACAACCGGTGCAACAGCAGGAAGGAAACAGAGGGAGCAGATTCTTCAAGAAGAACACGGGAATGAACAAGGGAAAGGGTCCACAGATGCAAGCTCGGAATGGTAATTTCAAGAGAAATACTGCACCGGTCAGTCACCAGCAGGACGTCAGGGTCCCAGTGCATGTTCTAATTGTGGGAAAAACCATGCTGGAGTCCGCTTACAGGGGAGCAACACATGCTACAGATGTGGTCAGCCTGTACATTTAGCTTCTAAATGTCAAAACTATGCAAGTCAGCAACCTACGCAGGCCAGAGTGTTCACCCTCGATGCTAATGAGGCGCAGAAATATCCGAATCTTATTCGAGGTAACATAATCCTTAACGGTTATCCTATTTCTGCTATTTTTGATTCTGGAGCATCTGGTTCGTTTATGGCAAAACATATAGCTATGAAGATAGGTATCACCCCAGCTCCACTCCCCTATGAATTACAAATCAGTACTCCTACGGGAGGATCCTGTACAGCCTCAGAAATTTGCAGAGGCGTTCTTCTGGAGTATGAAGGAAGCATTTATACAATCAACTTAGTGGTCTTGTCGGTATTCAATTTCGAAGTAATTATCGATATGGACTGGTTGGTGGAGAACAGGATCACTTTGGACTGCCAAGCAGGGAAGATCATTGTTCCTCCGAGATACAGTAATTTTTTGTCTTTTGCTACTATCTCTATGTTGCAAGTTCGTAAAGAGCTTCTTCGGGGAGCTGCAGGTTATCTTTTGTCAATCGAAGCTGAGACCCTGGTTGAAAATCCAATTCAAAATGTACCAGTAGTGAATGAATTCGAGGAGGTGTTTCCTGATGAAATTCCTCGATTACCCCCCTCAGCGGGAAGTAGAATTTTCCATTGAGCTTATTCCTGGAGTTGGACCTATTTCCATTGCTCCGTATCGTATGGCACCTTTGGAACTCCGAGAGTTAAAGAAGCAAATAGAAGAACTGCTGGCAAAAGAATTCATAAGACCTAGTACTTCTCCATGGGGTGCACCAGCAATTTTGATAAAGAAAAAAGATGGTAGTCTACGTCTGTGTGTGGACTATCGTCAGCTGAACTAGGTGACTATAAAGAATAAGTATCCACTGCCGAGGATTGATGATTTGATGGATCAACTCAGAGGTGCCAAAGTGTTCTCCAAAATAGATCTTCGATCGGGATACCATCAAATCCGGGTCAAACCGGAGGATATTCTGAAAACTGCTTTCCGTACCCGTTATGGGCACTATGAATATCAAGTGATTCCGTTCGGACTCACAAATGCTCCAGCGATATTCATGGACTACATGAACCGCATCTTCCGTCCTTTCTTGGATCAGTTTGTCATAGTGTTCATCGATGACATCCTGATTTATTCGGTCAATGAAGAATTACATGCAGCACACTTACGGATTGTTTTGTAGATTTTAAAGGAGAAGCAGCTGTATGCAAAGTGGTCTAAGTGTGAGTTTTGGCTCAGTGAAGTCCAGTTCTTGGGCCACGTCATTTCTGCCGAAGGTATTGCAGTTGATCTCAGCAAGGTCGAAGCAGTGATGAATTGGGAACAACCTCAAACTGTTACAGAAGTGCGAAGTTTCTTGGGGTTAGCTGGATATTACAGGAGATTTATTCAAAATTTCTTGCGATTGGTACAGCCTCTCACTCGTCTCACTCGGAAGGATGTGCCGTTTGAGTGGACCGAAGATTGTGAAGAATGTTTCCTGGAACTGAAGAATAGATTGACTAGTGTTACAATAACACCTCGCAATTCTAAATTAAGTATTAAAATATTAAATGAGTAATTAAGCGAAGAATTAGTGAAAATTCTGAAGATTAGGCCAAAATACAAAGAAAGGGCAAAACGATAATTAGCCAACACGCAACCCTAGGAAGATAAAAATTGAGTAGAAGGTCTCAGATGGTAAAAGTAACCCTGAAATGGATTCAGAATGAAAACTTGAGTGTTTAGGCAAGTTTCAGAAAAATCAGAGAATAGTATTTTTACCAGGTAAAAATACCGCGGTACGATTGCACCGTAAAACGTGCCGATTGAGTTTCGAGCTCTAGGTTTTAAATATGAGTTATAAATGGTTTATAGAACTAGGGAATATGATTCTGATAAAATTTGATGGAAAAAAGTTAGTTTGAGGAAGCGTGCCAACGGCGCGTGCAACAGCTTAAAACAGCGTTTTCTCCGAACGACCGGAAAACTCAGGATTCATCTGATCAAGTATAATTAAAGGACAATGGTTAATATTAAAAATTAGAGTTTCTAAATAGGTTATGAATTTACGGACGTTTAGTGAAAATTCGGATTAGTTTTAAATCGCGTGAGGTGGTGGTGGAACCCACCCCACTTAAAGTCACTTAAACACCTAAGCTATTTACTATTCACTATCACTCTCATCTCACCTTCTCGCTCTTGAAAAACAGACCAGCCCCCCTCCCTTGGACATTTTTCGTTCAAATTTCATCTCCTTCTAAATCTATCATTTCTTAACCAAATCAAGTGATTTTTGTGTTGAAATTTGTTGGAAACAACCTTCCAAACACATTGGTGGTATTCATTAACTTTGAAACCCTCTCATTGGTGAGTTATGGGAAATTTTCAGTCACGAATTTGGTGGGAGTTTTGATGTTCATGGAGTCATTTGGCCTAGATTGGAGGCGTATCAAGCCTTGATTGTGAGTATGTTTCTACATCGTTTCCATGGTTAATTTTGTAGATCATATTTATGAAACCTAGACCTTGAATTGTTGATGTGTGATGTTAGAGAGCTCAAATGGAAAATGTGTATTAGAGGATGATGTCTTAGAATGATGTGTTAGAGCTAGAAATGCCATGAAAATTATTGGTGAAAAATATGATTTTGTAACTTAGAAAAGTTTGAGGTGTCATGACTTTGAAATTTGAAAATGTGTTGGGATTGGATTGGTGAGTTGTTCTATGGTTGTATGTTGATATAATGGAATTGTATGAGGAGTAGAGTGGTTAAAATTGAATGAAAACCCTTTGGAATTGCCTAGGTGACAATTCGGCCATGTAGGGAATTTTAAGGAATTGATGTTGTTGGCATGGCTTGGATGATGTATCATGTGTCAAATGGTATTTAGATGGGTTGTGTGGTGGTTTGAAGTTGGAAGGATCGATGAAAAATAATTAAGGGTGTTAAGTGCCATAAAGGATCCTAGAGCGAAAGATTAGACAAAACAACGTTTAAAAGAAGTAAATTGAAAAACGACACTTGGTATGGCCTTTTGGAAACCTAAGGATGCGTAATAAAATGAGAAAGAAAATTTAGAAAAATAAATTTGGAAATAAGCCTTGTTTGGCCGAACCTACAAGGGTGTAGGAGGATTTTTGGTGTTTTTCGTATTCCGATGGAATTGACGTGTACTGATGATTCGTACATGGTTGTATAGGTTGCAGTACGTTGAATTGAACCCCGAACCGTGATTCGGTGGATTGCCCTTGGTCCTGGACCAAGTGGGATTGAGGTAAGTGGTTGAATCATGCTTGTATAATTGATAATTGTATGTATTCATATGAGTTTTAAGTAATTGGGAATGTCGTCTGTGTAGGCATTCTGTTGGTTAGCGAGGTCGGAGAGTATATTTTGTGGAGCTAAGTGAAGAGGCTCATTGAGGTAACCTCTTGGTACTGGGGCTTGTTCCCATTGTGTGTTTCACCATACCCGTTGAGGGTGATGGTAGGAAATGTATATGAGTAGTGTAGAATAACATGAGCATGCATGTAGTATTTATGAGGGTACTTATGTACCGAGTCTCTGGCCAGTAGACAGTGTAGCCTTCGGGCAGTTCGGACTTCCACTGGATAGGTCTCCGAGAGGGAGTTCCAATTGACCTAGGGTTGTGGTGTGTGATCCGGATAGGAGCACACTAGGAAGTCTCGGGTGTATGCGGATGGGAGGGGTACCTTGGTTGTTGTTCTAGGAACACGCCTTGGATGCGACCCATAGGCTTATATGCCGAGGACGTTGCGTGGTATTGGTAGCTGCCATTCCCGCTTCGTCGTTTTTGGTATTCCTATATTCCCCAGTTTCACTAAGGGTTTAATTTCATTACTGCAGGCTAGGAGAGCCTTGAGAGCAGGGGCATTTGGATATGTCATGTTGGGAGGTTTGGTGAGTGGGTCACAGGAGGATATCACTGGTATTCCTGTGGTGAGGGAATTCCTCGAGGTATTTCCTGAGGACATTCCTGAGTTTCCGCCGCAGAGGGAGATAGAGTTCTCCATTGACTTATTGCCTGGCGTGGGGCCCGTTTCATTGGCTCCATATCGGATGTCACCACCAGAGTTGGCGGAGCTGAAGATACACATTGAGGACCTTTCAGGGAAAGGCTTCATTCGACTGAGTGTGTCTCCCTTTGGAGCACCAGTCATCTTTGTGAAGAAAAAAGATGGGACTATGCGATTGTGCACCGATTATGTAAGAACCCGCACTGCTAATTAAGGAAATTAATTAGATAATTATGAGATAATTCCATAATTGACCCTAATAATTATTATGAAGCTTTAATAAATATAGAAAGTGGGTAATAATGTTGAAAGTCGTTTTTCGGACGAAAAGTGCAGATACCGGTTCTGCTCGCAGTATAAGTGCGTACCTGCGAATTATCCCGGAAAATTATGAAAAGTGAGTATATATTACTAGATTAATATGTAGGACTGTGATTTCAAGTTTCAAGTTAAAATAATGAGAACTGGTGCCAGAACTGATACTGGCTGTGGAAAAGCGTATACCGGAAAGGTGCTACAAAAAATATAATAAAAATATGATAAATCTTAGAAAATTGAGTAGGTTCTGATTCCAAAGTTTGGGATCAAATTGCTAAGCGTAGTAATTAGCGCTAATACAGTGCGATTAAGACTTAATGAGGCTATATATAGGTGTGCACAAGTTTCTAGGTCAGAAACATGACACCCTCTACGAGAAAATTGGTTGAGTGTGAGCTGCCACCTTCTCCCCTTGACCTTCTTGCATGAGAACTCTCCCAAGCCACCTCTTTTACCATAGATTCTTCTCTTTGAACCTAGTTTACACTTGAGAGATTGCATTATGAGGGGGTGTGGGTGCACATTCTGAGTTTCCAGCCACTGTGAGTTGGTGTGGGTGCTGACCTTACTGGTTTGGATGTATGGAAGCCATAGTCATGGCATTTGGAGGTCCAAGTAGTGACCTTTGGTGAAAAAGAACCAACCTTGATCATCATTTTCGTTTTACTTGAGAAGTCAGACTTTGGAGCTTTATGTGAGCTCCAAGAGCATAATTCCTTGCTGTTTTAAGCTTTGGGTAAGTTGTTGAACCTTTGATCATGAGTTTTAATGGGTAAAAGGGAAGTCTTGATGCATGAAATGAATTAAAGTTAATAACCTATGATTGGGTAATGTTAAACACACTCAAAAACGTATGTTTAAGCTGTTGGAACCTTGAAATGAACAACCTTTGGACGTATATCTCGTGAAATGCAGAACTGCATTTTGTCGCGAAATATCCAGATATGCATATCATCCGGATAGGATATCCGGATATTGGGACAACAACGAACCTGTTTCGGTAAAAATTTGATATCTTGAGCTTCAGAGCTCCAAATCGAGTTCCGTTTAGACCTATGTGAAGCTAACACATAGGGATATATCTCTGTAATTCGTAGCCATTGGATAAGTGGATTGATCTCAGTGTCATTTTGAAGTCGTGTTTTGGTTGCTGGATATTCCGGTTACAGCAGTCACTTTACGTAAAACATAACTGGAGTTATACAACTCTGATTGAGGCGTATAATATGTCGTTGTGAAGATGGAGATGTTTAGTTTAACATATTAAAATATTAGAATTTTTGGTAAAGAGATGCAATTAAAGTGTTAAAAAGAGTAAAAGCAGTTTAATGCTTAAGGCTTTGAGAAAAGCCTGCAGTAAGCGAAAATGATAAAGAAAACGTATTCCTTTTGACATGAAATTATAGAGCATGAGTATTGATGTTAATTCTGGTATAAACAGACTGTCATTGTGTTGTTTGGTGACCTTGACCTAGCGTGGACTCTTGGCTTGGATAGTTAGCTTGCGAGGTAAGCTTTCGTGTCCTCGGTTTAGCCATTGTTGGTTCCACCATTTTCCATGGGGGGATGGTTGTATGCATGATGTGTTTTCATGTACTATTTTATTGAAATGCTATGGAGCTGTTAAGTGCAATTGCTTATGATATGTATGTAGTGTTACGCCTATAGGAGGTCAGGGGGCGATCCTGTGGGCGGGTGCAGCGAATGGCTAATACCGTGTGGGTTTATGGATTCCTACACTTCTCTGATCAGTAGAATAGTTAACACACATGTCATGATTATATGCTGCATTACACTATTTTGGAAATTATATTGTTAAACTGCTTTTGAACTTATATTGCACATGTAAGTGAGCTTGGGATGGAAGATCCTTGAGGACCCCTTGTCTTACTGAGATTTCTTGTTTAGAGATCTCACCCCACGTTTGGGGACACTTATTTCAGGTTCAGGTAATTTGGGGGCTTATGCCTCTGGCGACAGGAGGCCGGAGCTGAGTTAGATTATGTTGTTATCATGTTATTATGTTGTATGCTAACATGATGTGGACTTGGTTGCTGTTTATGTTCCCTGTCATTTATGATTATTGAGTTGAGACTGCTGTTGGGCTTGTGTCTTATTTGGTGAGCATGGGGTTTGTCCATGCCACTTTGATTTCCGTTTGGTTTAAGTTTATCTGTGTTGTATAAACTACTAGATGGTCCGACCTACGTATTGTAGTTCTGTGACTAGAGACATATTTATGATATTAATTATTGAGGTATTTCAGTTAGTTGTCTTTTGCAATATTCATACAGGCGATGTTTTTATGAAAATGGTTAAGTAATCAACTTGGCTAAGTATAATGACGTCATAATTGAAAAGAAAAAGATATTTCGCATTTTTAAATTAAGCGTGGCTTAATACGATGACATGTTAACAAACTGGGTTAACACGAGGTGTTACAATTATGGTACCAGAGAAAAGGTTCTAGGGAAAAGCTTATATGTATTGCAATAACTTAGGATGTTTGGTTGTGTCTATCTTGTGTGTTTGCTCCGTTGGGTCTTATTATAATGATTCATATGTGATCACATTGCGTGGGCCTGATCAACTCATAATTTGTGTAACTTGTGCAGAGTCATGGTAGGATCCAGCAGAACACGAGAGACTGTTCAGGGTCAACCCGACCCAATCCTGACTGCATTGGCTGAGATGCAAGAGTCCACTAGATTGGCCAACGTGGCAATGATGGACGTTATTAGAGAAGCGAACCAGAAGGCCACGGAGGATTCTCTTGAGGCAAATCGGCTGGCGGACATAACCATGATGCGGGTTATGTTGGAGGAGATGAGGGTTGGTCCTGCTGTTGGCCAGTATCCTCCGCCACCACTGCCGCCGCCTCCACCTAGTGTTCAGGATGAGACCCTGAGTCACATTGGTAGTGCTACTCATGTCACTGGGGTGATGGAACCCTATCTGGAGCCTGCTAAGGAACGTGACGTGATCGACCGTAGGCTGAACGCTTTCAGAAAGCATAAGCCACCTTCTTTTTATGGGTCTTTGGACCTTATTGCTGCAGCGAGATGGCTGCAATCGCTGGACAAGATCTTCTGGGTCATGCAGTGTACTGATCTGCAGAAGCTGATGTTCTCTACTTACATGCTGGAGGGCGATGCCTATGAGTGGTGGACGAACACCTCTCGTGCTTATGAGATGCAGGGTCATGTGATGACGTGGTCGTTCTTCGAGGACTACTTTTTGGGCAGATACTTCCCTTACGATGCGCAGGAGAGGAAGTAGGGGGAGTTTGATAAATTGGTTCAGGGCTCGATGTCTGTTGATGAGTATTGGCCAAGTTTAATGAACTTGTGAAGTTCGCTCACTTTCGGATGGCGGTGCCCACTCCGATGTTTTTGGATGCTAAGTTCCGCAGAGGACTTTGTGAGGTGATTGCAAAGCATATTGCTGGAGCTGCACCGAGGGACTTCGGTACACTAGTGCAGCAGTGTAAGGACATCGAGGATGTCTGTATCACGAGTAAGGCCAAGAGGGCCAAGGTTGCTGATGTGAAGGGAATTTATAGTTCCACTTCCTGGAAGGACAGGAAGTTTGCTGGTCAGGGCAAAGAAAAGCAGTTGGCGGCTAGGCAAGCGCCAAATCAGTTCCAGGGGACTACGACTCAGGGGAGTAAAGCGATACCTCCTCCTCCCAGATGCTCGGGATGTGAGAAGTCTCATTTAGGGTCGTGTGCTAACGGTGAGACTATATGTTTTCAGTGTGGCAAGGAAAGCCACTTCGCTAGAGAGTGTCCGTCGTTGACGGCGAGGGCTGCAGTTGTTCATGCAGTCCCATAACAGATGGTTCCCCTTCCACCTACAGCGGCACCAGATGTGCCACCTGCCACGGGGCGAGTTTACACATTAGATCGGCAGCAGCCGGACCGAGCTCCGAACCTTGTCAGAGGTACTATTTCCATTGGTGGAATTGTGGTTGATGTTTTGTTTGATTCCGGGGCTAAGCATTCGTTTATGGCAACCCCGATTGCTTTGGGGCTCAAGTTGCCCATGTTTGTGCTTCTCCACCGTTGCGGGTGACTACCGCCACCGGAGAAAAGTGTGATGCTACCACTGTACATCGAGATGTCGTGTTTCAGTGGAAGGGCCGTGACTTCTCGGTCGATCTGGTAGGATTATCGATGGCTAATTTGGAAATCATCCTTGGCAAGGATTGGTTGTCCAAGTATTGTTTTTTTGATTGATTGGTTGTTGTGCCTAGCGAGTGGTGATGTCTCCGTGTGATTCCACAGTCAGTTCCTCGCCTTACATATCTTTTTACAGGCAAGGAGAGCCTTGAGTGCAGGGGCATTCAGATATGTCTGTTGGGAGGTTGGGTGAGTGGGACACAGGAGGATCTCACTGGCAGTCCTGTGGTGAAGGAATTCCTCGAGGTGTGTCCTTCACCACAGGACTGCCAGTGAAATAGAGTTCTCCATTGAATTGTTGCCTGGTGTAGGGCCTTGTTATTAGCTCCATACCAGATGTCGCCACGAGAGTTGGCTGAGTTGAAGTAGGGTTCTGAGGGTCATTCGGCGAAAGACTTCTATCGACCTAGCGTGTCTCCTTGGGAGCACCGGTCATTTTTGTTGTAAGGTAAGATGCCTTATGCCATTACTTAAGCGTGATGGTGCTCTGTTGAGGATGTGAAATTCTCTTCAGGAAACTGAGTGTGTAACACTTGGAATTTGTGGCAAGGCCACGCGCGTTCTTGTATATGCGAGTTTTGTGCATGTTCAAGTAGATTGTGAGTTGAGTGGTCTCCATGACTCTAGGTTCGTATGTTGATTATTGATATGCTTAATAAGTAGTTGGCATGTTAACACCATGGGCAGTGTAAAGCATGAAATAAGTGCGATAAATTATGGTAATGTATCAATGTCATTTCACCTTTATATGACTTCGATTTTGCAGATGCCATGGAGAGTGAGGTATAATATTGCATTGAGTACTTGATTTATTATGTTATTAAAATTAAAAATTTTGCAGGTGTACGTGAACTAAGGTACATTACTATGTGAATGAGAATGTTAACTGACGTGTATTGGTTGAAATGAACATGATTATGATTTCGGACTATGAAATGAATATGAATTTACTTCGAGGACATTGATTTTATATTGTAAGTCTTGTCGAGGTTAGAGTCATGGAATAGGACCAAACTCACTCAAGTCTTGTGTGGATTAGAGTTTGTGGGGTTAGGTCACCTCTTTTGAGAGAGTAACTGGGAATCCCAGTGAATCAAATGACGTTTTGTTGTCATTGTGATGTTTTGCGTTCTGTCGGTGACCTCCTTGTTTGGGGGTGCACTTCTCGAATGGAGACCGTGAGAGTCGAGATGAGCTTGTGGAGAAAAACCAGGACAACGTATCTTGGAATGAGATGGGACATTGTTGTTGAGTGCCCAGTTGTTGTGATGCTCGAAGGTGAAGATCGAACACCAGAAGCTGTTGATGAGCTTCAACCTCTTGATGTACCGCAGCGGAAGTGGAAAAGTATTTCCATGGATTTCGTTGTGGTTTTGCCGAAGACTCAAACTGGCCGTGACTCTTTTTTTGGGGTCTTTGTGGACAAATTGTCAAAGTCTGCCTACTTTCTTTCAGTACGGGTGAGCACGTGTTTGTGAAACTTTCACTGTCACCGGTGTTGTTCGGGAACTCAAAGCGAGGAAACTGAGCCCGCGATTCATTGGGCCATACCAGTTATGTGGTAGAGTAGGACATGTTGCCTACCGGTTTGCCTTGTCTCTGAACTTGACTAACACCCACGACGTGTTTTACGTGTCTCAACTTTGCAAGTTTGTAGCGGATCCTTCGCACGTGGTGCAACCGGATGTTGTGGAGGTTCGGGAGAACTTGAAAACTCCTGTCGGACCACTCAAGTTTCTCGATCGTGGCGAGGAGCAACTGAGGAGCGAGATCATTTCGATGGTCAGAGTACGTTGAACGGGAAGAATTCCTGAAGGATAATTCTGGAAGCGAGAGGACGAGCTTCTCTGACAGTATCCCGCGCTTCGGGACAGGTATGTTTTCTGATTTTGAGGACAAAATCCTAAAAAGGTGGGGTAAATGTAATAACCCGCATCGTTAATTAAGGAAATTAATTAGATAATTATGAGATAATTCCATAATTGACCCTAATAATTATTATGAGGCTTTAATAATTATAGAAAGTGGGGAATAATGTTGAAAGTCGCTTTTCGGACGAAAAGTGCAAATACCGGTTCTGCTTGCGGTATAAGTGCGTACCGGCAAAGTATCCCAGAAAATTATGAAAAGTGAGTATATATTACTAGATTAATATAAAGGACTGTGATTTCAAGTTTCAAGTTAAAATGATGAGAACTGGTGCCAGAACTGATACTGGTTCTGGAAAAGCACGTACCGAAAAGGTGCTGCGAATAATATAATAAAAATATGATGAATCTTAGAAAATTGAGCAGGTTCTGATTCCAAAGTTTGGGATCAAATTGCTAAGCGTAGTAATTAGTGCTAATACAGTGCAATTAAGACTTAATAAGGCTATATATAGGTGTGCACAAATTTCTAGGTCAGAAACTTGACACCCTCTACGTGAAAATTGGCTGAGTGTGAGCTGCCACCTTCTCCCCTTGATCTTCTTGCATGAGAACTCTCCCAAGCCACCTCTTTTACCATGGATTCTTCTCTTTGAACCTAGTTTACACTTGAGAGATTGCATTGTGAGGGGGTGTGGGTGCACATTCTGAGTTTCCAGCCACTGTGAGTTGGTGTGGGTGCTGACCTTGCTGGTTTGGGTGTTGGGAAGCCATGGTCATGGCATTTGGAGGTCCAAGTAGTGACCTTTGGTGAAAAAGAACCAACCTTGATCATCATTTTCGTTTTACTTGAGAAGTCAGACTTTGGAGCTTCATGTGAACTCCAAGAGCAATATTCCTTGTTGTTTTAAGCTTTGGATAAGTTGTTGAACCTTTGATCATGAGTTTTAATTGGTAAAAGGGAAGCCTTGATGCATGAAAGGAATTAAAGTTAATAACCTATGGTTGGGTAATGTTAAACACACTTAAAAATGTATGTTTAAGCTGCTGGAACCTTGAAATGAACAACCTTTGGACGGATATCTCGCGAAATGCAGAACTGCATTCTGTCGTGAAATATCCGGATATGATATCCGGATATTAGGACAACAACAAACCTGTTTTGGTAAAAATTTGATATCTTGAGCTTCAGAGTTCCAAATCGAGTGTCGTTTTGACCTATGTGAAGCTAACACGTAGGGATATAACTTTGTAAAATTTCGTAGCTATTGGATAAGTGGATTGATCGCAGTATCATTTTGAAGTCGCGTTTTGGTTGCTGAAATTCTGATTACATTAGTCACTTCGCGTTAAACATAACTGGAGTTATACAACTCTGATTGAGGCGTATAATATGTCGTTGTAAAGCTGAAGATGTCTAGTATAACATATTAAAAGCTTAGAATTTTTGAAAAAGAGATGGAATTAAAGTGTTAAAAAGAGTAAACGCAGTTTAATGCTTAAGGTTTTGAGAAAAGCCTGCAGTAAGCGAAAATGATTCCTTTTGACATGAAATTATAGAGCATGAGTATTGATGTTAATTCTGGTATAAAAAGACTGTGATTGTGCTGTTTGGTGACCTTGAGCTAGCGTGGACTCTTGGCTTGGATAGTTAGCTTGCAAGGTAAGCTTTCGTGTCCTCGGTTTAGCCATTGTTGGTTCCACCATTTTCCATGGGGGGATGGTTGTATGCATAATGTGTTTTCATGTACTGTTTTATTGAAATGCTATGGAGCTGTTAAGTGCAATTGCTTATGATATGTATGTAGTGTTACGCCTACAGGAGGCCAAGGGGCGATCCTGTGGGCGGGTGCAGCGAATGGCTAGTACCGTGTGGGTTTATGGATTCCTACACTTCTCTGATCAGTAGAATATTTAACACACATGTCATGATTATATGCTGCATTACACTATTTTGGAAATTATATTGTTAAACTGCTTTTGAACTTATATTGCACATGTAAGTGAGCTTGGGATGGAAGATCCTTGAGGACCCCTTGTCTTACTGAGATTTCTTGTTTAGAGATCTCAACCCACGTTTGGGGACGCTTATTTCAGGTTCAGGTAATTTGGGGGCTAATGCCTCTGGCGGCAGGAGGCCAAAGCTGAGTTAGATTATGCTGTTATCATGTTATTATGTTGTATACGACATGATGTGGATTTGGTTGCTGTTTATGTTCCCTGTCATTTGTGATTATTGAGTTGAGACATATTTATGATATTAATTATTGAGGTATTTCAGTTAGCTGTCTTTTGCAATATTCATACAGGCGATGTTTTTATGAAAATGGTTAAGTAATCAACTTGGCTAAGTATAATGACATTATAATTGAAAAGAAAAAGATATTCCGCATTTTTAAATTAAGCGTGGCTTAATACAATGACATGTTAACAAACCGGGTTAACACGGGGTGTTACAGATTACAGGCAGCTGAACAAGGTGACAATCAAGAACAAGTATCCCCTTCCGCGTATTGATGATCTATTGGATCAATTGAAGGGTGCTTGTGTGTATTCGAAGATTGATCTCCGGTCCGGATACCATCAGATTCGGGTGAAGCCGGAGGATGTCCCGAAGACCGCGTTTCATTCGAGATACGGTCACTATGTGTATTTGGTGATTCCTTTTGGACTCACAAATACACCCGCAGTGTTCATGGATTACATGAACAGGATTTTCCAGCCGTACTTGGACCAGTTTGTGATCGTCTTCATTGACGACATATTGATTTACTCCAAGACGGAGGAAGAGCATGCTGAGCACTTGAAGATTGTGTTGCAAGTGCTGAAGGAGAAAATGCTTTATGCTAAGCCTTCCAAATGTGAGTTTTGGCTCAAGTCTGTGAAGTTTCTTAGGCATGTCATTTGTGCAGGAGGAGTTGCAGTGGATCCGAACAAGATTGAGGTTGTTCTTGATTGGGAGAGGCCCAAGACGGTAACTAAAGTGAGGAGTTTTCTAGGTTTGGCAGGTTACTACCGGAGGTTCATCAAGGGATTCTCCATGTTGGTTCTGCCAATGACTCGCCTTACTCGGAAGGAGACTCCATTTGTGTGGACTCACGAGTGTGAGGAATGTTTTCAAGAGTTAAAGGTGACTACCGCACCTGCGTTGGTCCTTCCTGATCCTGCTGAAGAAGTCGAGCTTTACATCGACGCCTCCGGAAAGGGGCTCGGAAGTGTGTTGATGCAGTTGGGCAAAGTGATTGCCTATGCTTCGAGGCAGTTGAAGCCTCATGAGGAGAACTACCCGACTCATGACTTAGAGTTGGCTGCTATTGTGTTTGCTTTCAAGATTTGGAGGCATCATCTTTACGGCATGAAGTTTGCGGTGTTCAGTGATCACAAGAGCTTAACGTATTTGTTTGATCAGAAAGAGCTGAACATGAGACAGAGAAGATGGATGGAGTATCTGAAGGACTACGACTTTGAGTTGAAGTACCATCCTGGCAAGGCCAATGTGGTAGCTTATGCTTTGAGTCTATCCAGTTTGACCATGGGTGACTATGACATCATTGAGCAGTTTCGATATCTGACGGTGACTTCCTTGTTTGGGGGTGCACTTCTCGAAATGGAAACCGTGCAAGTTGAGAACGAGCTCATGGAAAAGATCAAAGAGGCGCAAGTGCAGAGATAGTGCCTAGATTATGTGAAGAATCAGGACGATGTGTCTTAGAGTGAGGATTGACTATTGACCTTTCAGAAGAGGATTGTGGTTCCTCGAGGTCCGTTGATTGAGGAAGTGATGACAGAGGCTCATAAGGGCCAGTTTACTGTCCACCCTGGTGCTACAAAGATGTACCAAGACTTGAAAAGGAACTATTAGTGGCCGAGCATGAAGAAGGACAATTGTTTTTGTGTCCAAGTGCTTAGTTTTCCAGAAGGTGAAGATAGAACACCAGAAGCTGTCTGGTAAACTTCAACCTCTTGAGATTCCGGAATGGAAATGTGATAGCATTTCCATGGACTTCGTGGTGGGATTGACGAAGACTCAGGCTGGTTATGACTCTATCTTGGTCATTGTGGACAGATTGACCAAGTCTGCCCACTTTCTTCCGGTGAAGGTGAGCTTCATTACTGAGTAGTTGGCCAGACTATATGTTCGCGAGATTGTGAGACTTCACGGGGTGCCCGAGAGTATCATTAGTGATAGGGACCTGAAGTTCACATCTCAGTTCTGAGAGGCGCTGCAGGAGGCTTTTAGTACGCAGTTGAGACTGAGTACAGCCTATCACCCTCAGACTGACGGACAGACTGAACGGACCATCCAGACATTGGAGGACATGTTGAGGGCTTGCACTTTGGAGCAGGGTTCAACATGGGATAGGTACCTGCCATTGGTTGAATTTTTGTACATCAACAGTTTCCATGCTAGCCTGAGCATGGCACCCTACGAGGCGTTGTATGGTATGAGGTGTCGGACTCCTACCTGCTAGTATGAGGTTGGAGACAAGGAGCTGTTTGGGTTGGACTTTGTCCAAGATACTACCCTGCAGATCCAGTTGGTCAGGGAAAAGCTGAAGCAGGCGCAGAATCGCCAGAAGAGTTACTACCATGTGCGGCATCGTCCACTGGAGTTCAGTGAGGGTGAGCACGTGTTTGTGAGACGTTCACCTGTCACCGGTGTTGGTCGAGCCCTTGGAGTGAGGAAGCTGAGCCCACGGTTCATTGGGCCATACCAGGTACTTGGTAAAGTAGGACCTGTTGCCTACCGGCTTGCATTGCCTCTGAACTTGGCCAACATCCACGACGTGTTTCACGTGTCTCAGCTTCGCAAGTATGTAGCGGATCCTTCGCACGTGGTGCAACCGGATGATTTGGAGGTTCGGGAGAACCTAAAGAATCCCGTCGGACCAATCAGGATTCTCGATCGAGGCGAGAAGCAGCTGAGGAGCAAGATCATTCCGATGGTCAAAGTGCAGTGGACCGGAAGGACTCCTAAGGAGTGTACATGGGAGCGAGAGGACGAGTTTCTCCGGCAGTATCTCGACTTCCGAGACAGGTATGTTCTAATTTTGAGGACAAAATCCTTAAAAAGATGGGGTGAATGTAAGAACTCGCACCGTTAATTAAGGAAGTTAATTAATTAATTATGAGAAATTAGGAAATAATTCCATAATTGACCCTAATAATTATTATGAGGCTTAGATAATTATAGTAAGTTAGTAAGAATGCTGAAAGTCGCTTTTCAGACGAAAAGTGCATATACCGGTTCTGCTACTCGGTATAAATGCGTATCGATGAAGTATCCTGGAAAATTATAAAAAGTAGGTATATGTCACTAGAATAATATATAGGACTTGTAAAAAAAGTTTCAAGTCAAAATAATGAGAACTGGTGCCAGAACTGATACTGGCTATGGAAAAACACATATCAGAAAGCAGCTGCGAAAAATAATATAAAAATATGATAAATCTTGTAAAATTGAGTAGGTTTAGAATCCTGAGTTTGCGATTAAAATGCTAAGCGTAGCTAATTATGATAATATTGTGTGTTTATGACTTAAACCACTATATATACTAATTTAAGGCATTAAACCCTAGGCCATAACACTATCCTACGTGAGTTTTGGTGGTTGGTCAGTTTGTGCTCTACTCTTTTGCTCCTCTTCACCATTTTGTGACCAAGTTGTCACTTTTTACTTGTTTTTCCTCCTCTTTCACCTGGTAAACACTTGAGTGGGTGTCTTGTGAGGGTGAGGTTCAGTTTTGCTGAGTTGAGGGTACTGTTTGGGGAAGAGTTTTGGGGCTGAGTTCCTTGCTTGAGTGGTTGGAGCTTTGTCTTAGTTGTGGGAGCTGCAAGTGGTCATCTTTGTGAAGAAAGGACCCACCTTGTAGTGTGTACGAACCTGCACCGTTAATTAAGAAAATTAATTAATTAAATATGCAAAATTAGGAAATTATTCCATAATTGACCTTAATAATTATGAGGCTTATATAATTATAGAAAGTGGTTAAGAATGCTGAAAGTCGCTTTTTGGAAGAAAAGTGCAGATACTGGTTTTGCTAGTCGGTATAAATGCGTACCGAAAAAGTATCCCAGAAAATTATAATAAGTGCATGATAATTCCTAGAATAATATATAGGACTTGTAAAACAAGTTTCGAGTTAAAATAATGAGATCTGGTGCCAGAAACTGATACAGGCTATGAAAAGCGCGTACCGGAAAGGTGCTGCGAAAAATATAAGAAAAATATGATAAATCTTAGAAAAATGAATAGATTAAGAATCCTGAGTTTGAGATTAAAATGCTAAGCGTAGTATTTAAAGTTAATACTATGTATTTTAGTGTTAAACCACTATAAATAGGCACACTTGGCCAAAAGCCCTAGGCACTTTGCATTTTCTTACATGAAAGGTTGCTGACCAGTTCTTCTAACACTGTTCCATTGCCTCCTTTCACCATTTTGAGCTCAAGTTGTCACATTTGCTTGGGGTCTTCATCTTTGAGCTTGTATACACTTGAGAGTTATCCTTGTGAGGGTGTGAGGGTGCATTTTCTGAGTCCTTGCCACTGTGTGAGTCAGTTTTGAGGGCTGATTTTGGAGTTTGAGTGGTGAAAGCCTTGGTCTTGACATTTTGAGCTTCAAAGTGTCACCTTTGTGAAGAAAAAAGTGACCTTGTTGTACATTTTCGTGACTCTTTGGTTGCTGCACAGTGGAGTAGTGTAAGAAGCTCAATTTCCCTTCCTTTTACTGAGTTTAAGCTTGGGTAAGCTTCATCACCTTTGATCATGAGTCTAATTGGTTAAAAATGGAACCTTGATGCATGTAATGGACTAAAGATGATAACCTAACGTTGGGTAATACTTAACACACTTAGAAATGCATGTTTAAGCTTCTGTAATCGAAAAAAGTTGGACCTTTGGTTTGGATTTTCGCGAAATGCAGAATCTGGGTTCTGTCGCGAAATATCCGGATATTTTGTTGTGAATATCCCGATATAGATATCCGGATATGGTATTCGGATATTAATATCCGGATATGGGGATCTGGATATCCAGATATTGATATCTGGATATGCCCCCGACATATAACCAGATATTCTGGGATTTCGAAGAACAGTAGCTACACTGTTCATACAGTAGGCATTGGGGGTTTGTGGACCCTAGAGTGATGAAGTTGAACTTATGTAATTATCAAACTAAGTCAGAATCAAGTGATTAAGGGCTTATGGCTTTGTGTGAAGCCTTAAGACATAAATCGTAAGAGGAAAACGTAGTCTTTATGTTATGCTTTTGAGCTTTGTTGTTGATATGCTTGCTGGTCCTAATCAGATTGTGATTTGCTGTGTGTTGGACTTGAGCTGTGTGGACTCTTGGCATTGGATAGTGAGCTTGCAAGGTAAGCTTTCGTGTCCTCGATTTAGCCATGTTGTGGTTCCACCATGTCCCATGGGGGTATGGTTATATGCATGCTGTTTTACATGCTTTTGATGTTTTGGAAATGCTATAGCTGTTATATGCTAGTGCTTTTATGATATGCATGTGGTGTTCCACCTATACGGTAAGCCTGAGTATATGGTACATACAAGATGGTGAGGCTGTGGGTGAGGTGCAAGCGGTGTTCCTTGTACTACGTGTGGGTAATAGACGTATTCCTGCATTTCTTTGGCCAGTAGATTAATTTAAACACACATGGCATGAATATCTGTTGCACTGCATTGGGTTTTGGAACTTATATTAGACATTACTGCTTTTGAACTTATATTGCACATGTAAGTGAGCTTGGGGTGGAAGATCCTTGAGGACCCCTTGTCTTACTGAGATTTCTGGTTTAGAGATCTCACCCCACGTTTGGGGAATGCTTATTTCAGGTTTAGGTAATGCTGGGGTTGAGGCCTCTAATGGCAGGAGGCCAGAGCTTAGCTGATAGATGTTGCATGTTTATGCTGATATGCTGTTATGCTGTTATGCTGTCATGTTGTTATGTTGTTATGATTGGATGTTGGATCCTGTTTACTGTCTTAAGCTTTTAGCTTCAGTTTATGGATTTATATGTCGAGACTCTGTTGGTTATGCTGTTGATTTGGTGAGCATGGAGATTGTCCATGCCACTTAGACTTGTTTATGTCTTGTTTTACTTGGAGTTGTATTAATGTATCAGGATTCTTGTCCGGACCACGTGTAGTGGATCCGTGACATAGATACCCACTTTATATATATTCTGAGGTATTTCAGTTAGATGTTTATTTGCAATTTACATACAGGCGATATTTTATGAAATTGATTAAGTAATCAACTTGGCTAAGTATAATGACGTCATAATTGAAAAGAAAAAGATATTCTGTATTTTTAATTAAGCGCAGCTTAATACGATAATATGTTAACAAACCGGGTATACACGGGGTGTTGCATAGTGCATTTTCGTGCACCATCTTAGTCTGAGTATTTGGAGTTGTTTGGTGACCTCCAAGAGCACTCCCTTCCCTGTTTTGAGCCTTGGGTAAGTTGTTCAACCTTTGATCATGAGCTTTAATTGATAAAAGAGTTGTCTTGACATGTTTAAGGGGTTAAACAAGTAACTAACCTGAGTATGAACCTTAATGAGCTTAAAGATGCATGCTTTAACATTTTAAAGTGTTAAAAATGGAACCTTGAAGGGATATCTTCGCGAAAATATAAAACTGCGTTCTGTCGCGAAATATCCGGATATTTTGATGGAAATATCCGGATATTGATATCCAGATATGGGTTTCTGGATATCCGGATATAGATATCCGGATATGGGATGTGGAAATATCCGGATATTAAAATCTGGATATGTCCCCGAGGAATATCCGGATATTCTGGGTTTACGAAGAACAGTAGCTGCACTATTCATACAGAACTGTATTTGGGGTTTGTGGACCCTATATTGGTAAAGTGGGACTTCTGTAATGATTAATCTAAGTCAAAATCCAGTGATTAAGGGTTTGTGGCTTTGTGAGAAGCCTGAAGACATGAAATATAAAGGAAAGGTGTTGTCTTTGTGTCTTATGCGTGTTAAGCACGAATATTTATATATTGTTGGTCCAACAGATTGTGATTCTGCTATTTTTGGGCTTTGAGATTGGTTGGGCTCTTGGCTTGGATTGTTAGCTTGCAAGGTAAGCTTTCGTGTCCTCGGTTTACCCATTGTTGGTTCCACCATGTCCCATGGGGGTATGGTTATATGCATGATGTTGTTTTCATGATATATTGATTTGTTGAAATGTTGTTGAGCTATTATATGCGAGTGCCTTTATGATATGCATGTGGTATTCCACCTATACGGTAAGCCTGAGTATGTGGTACATACAAGAGGGTGGGGCTGTGGGTGAGGTGCAAGAGGTGTTCCTTGTATTTATTGTGGGGTTGTAGACGTACGTCCTGCATTTCTCTGGCCAGTAGAATAGTGATAACACATATGGCATGAATATCTGTTCCACTGCATAGTTTTGGAACTTATACTGTTAAATGCTTTGGAACTTATATTGCTCGTATAAGTGAGATTGGGGTGGAAGATCCTTGAGGACCCCTTGTCTTACTAAGATTTCTTTTTAGAGATCTCACCCCAAGTTTGGGGCACATATTTTAGGTTCAGGTAATGCGGGGGTTGAGACCTCTGGTGGCAGGAGGCCGGAGCTTAGCTGATTATATATGTTGTATGCTGACATGACTGGATATTGGATGTTGTTTATGTTTTCTGTCTTTATATTGATATTTGAGTTGAGACTCTTTTGTGGGCTTTGTTGCCTTATTTGGTGAGCATGTGGTTTGTCCATGCCACATTGATGTTAGTACTTTTAGCTTGAATTATATAAACTATCAGAGTTGTCCGGTCTACGTGTTGTAGTTCCGTGACTAGAAACACATTTATGCTATTTATATATTGAGGTATTTCAGTTAGCTGTCTTTTGCAATTTACATACAGACGATGTTTTATGAAATGAATTAAGTAATTCAACTTGGCTAATGATAATGACGTCATAATTGAGCAGAAAAAGATATTCCGCATTTTTAAATTAAGCGTGGCTTAATACGATGATATGATAACAACCGGATATATACGGGGTGTTACACTTAGCATTTTAATCTCAAACTTAGGATTCTGAACCTACTCATTTTTCTAAGATTTATCATATTTTTATTTTATTTTTTGCAGCACCTATCTGGTACGCGTTTTTCCATTGCCAGTATCAGTTCTGGCACCAGTTCTTATATTTTAACTTGAAACTCGTTTTACAAGTCCTATATAATATTCTAGGAATATTCATGCACCTATTATAATTTTCCGAGATACTTCATCTGTACACATTTATACGAGTAGCAGAACCGGTATCTGCACTTTCCGTCAGAAAAGCGACTTTCAGCATTACTAATTACTTACCATAATTATTTAAGCCATCTCATAATTATTAAGGTCAATTATGGAATTATTTTCTTATTTCACATAATTAATTAATTTACTTCCTTAATTAACGGCGCTGGTGAAAGAAAATGGCCTTGAACGCCGATGGCATGTGAGGATGAAAACAAAAATTTTTCAAAGCGGAATCACACATGCTAATCAAGATACATGCTTTAAGACAGTATGATGTACCTTGGTCGTGATTCAAAACTCCAAGATGATCAGTGTTAGGTTTGAAGGTTCAAACCCTCTAACGTTGATCCACACCACCCTACGTCAAGATGCAAGAACCCTTCTTGAAAAGCCACCAAACAAACACCACAAGGAAGGTACTCTAGGCATCCCAATAGGAGAAGAATGAGGCAAGGTTAATGTATTTAGATGAGTGAATTTTTCAACATGAAAAACTCACAAAGTGGCGCATGGATTCTATGTGAAAAGGAAGCACACTTGGAGATGAGAGAATGATTGAATTGAATCAGATTTTTCTCCCAAAAATCTGACCTATGTAGCGTACAATGGTGGAGGAATAAGTGGAGTTGTTGCAATTCATATCTAGCCAACAACCTGATTTAATAACCGTAATATGGCCAGCCATATGGTGCACCCTTTTTCAGCCCAAAAAGAGTCCAAATACATTGAGTAGTTGCATTCAAATTTGAACCAACTCACTCACTTATTCTCTCAACCAACCAAATCTGATTGGAGCTTATTTGGTTCATCATATGACCATCATAAGACCCAAAAATCAGCGCCCCAAATCAGCCTTGGATGATGCCCAAAGATCTCCTCTTGATACTCGGGATTTATTCCAACAAGATCTTATCTTACCTTTTTCTTATGAAACAACTTTTCATAGCCAATTCAAATTCGAATTCATACATTTAATTTCAAAAGTTCAAACATTTAAATTCAAAATTCAAATTCAAAATTCAAATTCAAAATTCAAATTCAAAATTTAAATATTTGATAATTAATTTAACTAATTAAATTAATTAATAATGTCTTGGACCATCCAAGCTCATTACATGTACCATGCGCCCTTTCCCTTTTAGGTGGGCTTCCAAACTTCTTCTTGGGCTAACAACCTTTATTAGGCCCAATACCTTTAATGTTATATTCATCAAGACAATAAGGTGTTAGTGTGTGACCCCTTAGGCCCAACATAGTCACTGACATAAATGGGCTTGGGCCCAACAAGCCCACAACCCATTTAATGACAACACAGAGCACTAGCAATGCTTTGTTGCCCCAGAGCTAGTTATGTTAATTACATGATCATCCTATTACATATATTTGGTTACCGTATGTATTTCCTTTCGTCTCGGTTACCTTCCCTTTAAACCTAGGGTGAGGAAATGCATCAACCCTTGCGGTTTAGGCTAAGCTTTAATTTAAAATAGGGAATCTTCAATTTACTGACTATAAAGGCAGATCATCTCATGATCTCTTTTACTATGCATAGATTCCCGAGTCCTGTAAATGTCATCCCGATTTCTCCGGTTTACAGATAACCTAATCCCTTACAGAGATTTGACGAATTCCTTCAGCTTATCACCTTAGGCCTGTGCTCTTTCAGGACATGCTCCTTCATCTCATGATCTCTTTCAGGACATTCCTTCAGATTTGAGTCTCCATGTTTCAGGCAGACGAGGTATACAATCAAAACATGCCTTCTAGAACACAGTCTAGGTGACAACTTATGGTCTAAGGAAAGACATACCCAAATATTAAGAGATTGCTCTAATGATCATAGAGTCTCTTTGTGGGTTTTTTCAGTGCGAGTTATACCCTTATAGGTCCACCCACGACTTTAGCTAAGACATCTCCATATCTGTAGCTCATGAGGACTTTACCTTGTATCTGAATACAAGTAGATAAGTCGTGCTAGTCTTACCCGAGATTACTGATCCCCATTCTTAGTGTCTCTAGACTAGGAACATAAAATTAGGAATAAACATCTGATATCCTTAAATCCTCATGATCGTGATCTCATCACAGATACTCAAGAGATACCTATTTTATTCCAAGGGGTTTATCCAGTTACTCATATAATATATTAACAATAATATTGAGACAAAATATGAAACAAGATAAAGAGTGCTTATTATTTATTTGCGACAATATAAAAAGGTCCACATATGTCCTAATTTAATCAAAAGATTGTCTCTAAGACATCCATATACTAACAAGCTCTCACTTGGCCTAGAACCAATCTGACCTAAGTCGTATACCTAAAGCCTCATAATGACTATCATGTTTTCTTTGAGAAACAGCCTTCGTCAGAGAGTCGGCTAGGTTATCATCTGTGGGAATATAATCTATCTTTACATTCATTCTATCAATGATTTCTCTAATCAGGTGATATCTGCGGAGCACGTGCTTAGATCTTTGATGAGACCTAGGTTCCTTTGACTGCGCAATGGCTCTTGTGTTGTCGCAAAGCAACTGTATGGGCTCATCCACGCTTGGAACGACCCTTAGTTCAGATATGAACTTCTTGATCCACACAGCCTCCTTAGCCGTTTCTGAAGCAGCTATGTATTCAGCTTCTGTCGTTGAATCTGCTGTAGTCTCCTGCTTGGAACTCTTCCAAGACACTGCTCCACCATTTGAGGTGAATATGAATCCTGACTGTGACTTGCAGTCATCTTTGTCACTCTGAAAGCTGGCATCAGGGAATCCTTTCACTGAAAGCTCATCAACCCCACCATAGACTAGAATAACATCCTTAGTTCTTCTCAAGTACTTAAGGATGGTCTTGACTGCTGTCCAGTGACCTTCTGCAGTGTCTGACTGGTATCTGCTCGTAATGCTCAAAGCATATGAGACATCTGGTCTCGTACATATCATGGCATACATGATGGATCCAATAGCTGAAGCGTATGAAATTCCACTCATGCGATCCTTCTCAGGCTGTGACTTAGGACACATAGCCTTAGAAAGATGTACCGCATGACTGACGGGTAGAAAACCCCTTTTCGACCCTTCCATGCTAAACCTCTTTAGCATCTTGTCAACATACGTTGATTGAGATAAACCCAGTAGCCTCTTGGATCTATCTATATAGATTTTTATACTAAGTATAAAGGCCGCTTCTCCCAAATCCTTCATGGTGAAGCTTTTTGAAAGCCAGTCTTTCGTTGTTTGTAATGTGGGGATGTCATTTCCTATAAGTAATATGTCATCTACATAAAGTACCAAGAAAATGACATTACTTCCACTAACCTTCTTGTAAACACAAGGTTCATCCTCGTTCTTGATGAAATCGTTACTCCTAACGACTTCATCAAAACGAATATTCCAACTCTTTGATGCTTGTTTTAGCCCATATATTGACCTTTGAAGTTAGCATACCATATGTTGTTGGCCTTTGGCTTCAAAACCTTCAGGTTGTGTCATGTACACTTCCTCCTTCAAGAATCCATTCAGGAAGGCGGTCTTGACATCCATTTGCCAAATTTCATAGTCGTGATATGCTGCTATGACAAGCATGATCCTAATAGATTTGATCATGGCAACTGGTGAGAAAGTCTCATCATAGTCAACTCCTTGTCTTTGACGATATCCTTTCGCAACAACCTATCTTTGTAGGTTTGAACGTTGCCATGTGCATCAGTCTTTCTTTTAAAGACTCATTTATTACCGATAAGAACTATTCCTTGCGATTTAGGAACCAAGGTCCATACCTTGTTTTGATGCATCGAATCTATTTTAGATTCCATAGCTTCAAGCCATTTAGAGGAAACAACATCCTTGACCGCCTCCTCATAGTTACTAGGTACATCATCCTCGACGATTTGTTGATTCTCAATCACAAGCACATACCTCTCAGGTGGATAGATGACCCTAGTAGACCTACGGAGTTGTGTGTTTACTTCTCCATTGGAGAACGTCGCCTGCAGAGAAGACTCGGGTTCCTCAATCTATTCTTGTGGTCCTTGAACTTCTTCAAGATCAATCTTACTCCCACTGGCTCCTTGAGAGATCAAACCCTTCTCAAGGAACTCAGCATTCTTGGACACAAACACCTTGTTTTCATCCATGGAGTAAAAGTAGTATCCCTTAGTACCTTTGGGATACCTCACAAATAGACATTTAGTACTCTTAGCACTAAGCTTGTCTGATGCCAATGCTTTGACATATGCTAGTGATCCCCATACCCTGAGGTAACTCAGGTTGGGTCTCTTACCATTACATATCTCATATGGTGTGGTCTGAACAGATTTAGACGGTACCCTATTTAGAAGGTTTGCCGCTGTGTCTAAGGCATTTCCCCAAAACAATTTTGGAAGTTGATTCTAACTCATCATAGACCTGACCATGTCTAAAAAGGTCATGTTTCTCCTTTCGGAGACACCATTTTGGTGTGGTGTGTAAGGTGCAGTAAACAGCGAGAGAATTCTATTTTCTCTCAGATAATCCTGAAACTCATGGCTTAGATATTCACCACCACGATCTGATCGCAATGTCTTAATCATCTTGCCACGCTGTTTCTCTACTTCATTCCTAAACTCTTTGAATTTTTCAAAAGCTTCGGATTTATATTTCATTAGGTACACATACCAAAATCTTGATTCATCATCAGTAAATGTAATAAAATAGGAGTATCCTCCTCTAGCCTCTATAGACATTGGGCTACATACATCAGTGTGAATGAGTTCTAATAACTCACTAGCCTTATGACTCTCAAGCCCTTTTGGCTTGTGTCGAGTCATTTTCCCAGCTAGACAAGATTCACATTGTCCATAGGATTCCAAATCCATGGAATCTAGGTATCCATTTGCATGCATCCTAGACAATCTTGTTTCGTTTATGTGCCCTAGTCTACAATGCCAAAGATAAGATTCGTTATCTATCCTACGTCGTTTCACATCTACATTGAGCACTTCAGTTCCCATTTCCAAAACATATAAGCCATTTATTAAAGATGCAATACCAAAAACATTATCATTCGAAATGATAGAAAATGTACCATCCCTAATAGTGAAAGCAAAACCATCTTTTTCTAAACAAGAAAAAGAAATAATGTTTCTAGAAATGCTAGGAACATAAAGACAATTATTCCAATGCAATAAAAGGCCTGTAGGCAAAATGAGGTCGGTATCTCCAACAGCATAAGCAACAACTCTTGCTCCATTATCAACGCGGAGGTCCACCTCGTTCTTCTCCAATCTTCTAGGGCTCCTAAGCACCTGCAACACATTGCACATATGAGAACCACAACCGGTATCCAATACCCATGAAGTCGGATTAGCACAAGAATAATTTATCTCAATCATGTAAATACCTGTGGTAGAAGCATCACCATGCTTCTTGTCCTTCACACTCTTCAGGTAGTCTGGACAATTCCTCTTCCAATGGCCATTCTTGCCACAATGGAAGCACACAGCATCGCTTTTGTCCTTGAGTGAACTCTTACCTTTCTTTTTTCCTTTCTTCTTATTGGGTTTTCCTTTGGGCTTAAGGAAGTTGCCTTTTGCAAGCTCCTTGCCCTTACCCTTGGCCTTTTTAGGCCCACCAATCAGAGGAGCTTGTGTCTTATCCTTCTTGATAGACACTTCAGCAGTTGTTACCATACTTAACATCTCTGGCAAGCTCACAAGCATCCCATGCATGTTGTAATTCATAATGAATTCACTGAAAGAAGGAGGAAGTGATAATAGAACTAAGTCATTAATTAATTCAGCATCCATTATGAAGCCAAGACCCTCTAACTTCTCAATGAGCGCTATCATCTTCAGGACATGTGGTTAAAAGACATGCCTTCACTCATCTTGCATAAGAACAATTCCCTAAAGGTCTCATACCTCTCATGCCTATGCTTCTTATCATACAACTCCTTGAGATGAAGGGCAATGAATGGGGCATCCATATGCTCGTGCTGTTTCTGCAGCTCGTGTGACATGGATGCCAGCATGATGCAACAAGCCAACACATTATCATCCATGTGTTGCTTGTGGGCCTCGAATTCAAATTTCACGAACCCATATTCCCTTTCTTTAGGCGCAATAGGTAAAGCAGTGTCAAGGACATAAGCAACTTTTTCAGCCCGCAGAACATTTCTGATGTTCCGATACCAGTCCATAAAATTAGGACCGGTTAATTTGTTCGTATCGAGTATTGAGCGCAGTGACAGTGGATTAGTCATACTAAAAACTGAAAAAATGTAAAGATAGATTAATTAATATATATTATCGTGTAATAAGAGAAAATTATTAAATAATATGTCCCTCCCACTATTTTATCTAAGTCAACGAGCCTTAAAGTTTGACTTAGGGTTGTTCTACTTTTAGATTTTACCTTAGTGGGATTTTAAGAGTGCGATTATTTATTTTAACCCTCATCTGAGACCGCAAGATTAAATTAAGAGTAAACACCCTTTTTAGTCCCTGGCAATATCTACGAAGTCCTTTTCAGTCCCTGACAATAAAAAAGGACCAAATTGGTCCCTGAAAGTACAAGAAAAAGGCCACTCTACATATTTGGAAGTTGACATAAGGACTAACATGGCTCTTTTTTTGTAATTTCAGGGACCAATTTGGTCCTTTTTTATTGCCAGGGACTAAAAAGGACTTCGTAGATATTGACAGGGACTAAAAAGGGTGTTTACTCTTAAATTAAATAATGGGTTGATCTTTATCAACAGTATCTCATACCATCTCTTAACATTAGGTTGACAACTCCTTGTCACTTAGTGGTGCATCTTGTAAGAACCCGCACCGTTAATTAAGGAAATTAATTAATTAAATATGCAAAATTAGGAAATAATTCCATAATTGACCCTAATAATTATTATGAGGCTTATATAATTATAGAAAGTGATTAAGAATGCTGAAAGTTACTTTTCAGAAGAAAAGTGCAAATACCGGTTCTGCTAGTCGGTATAAATGCGTACCAAAAAAGTATCCCAGAAAATTATAATAAGTGCATGATAATTCCTAGAATAATATATAGGACTTGTAAAATGAGTTTCAAGTTAAAATGATGAGAACTGTTGCCAGAAACTGATACTGGCTATGAAAAGCGCGTATCAGAAAGGTGCTCTGAAAAATATAAGAAAAATATGATAATTCTTGTAAAATTGAGGAGGTTAAGAATCCAAAGTTTGGGATTAAAATGTTAAGCGTAGCAATTAAAGTTAATATTGTGTGTTTAATTCCTAAGTGGCTATAAATGCTAAATGGCACATATTTCTAGGCATATTACAGCCTCCTACGTGACTCCTTGCTGGTGTGTGAGCTTCCCTTGCTGCCACCTTCACTTCTTCACCTCTTTGGCTTGAAAATCTCTCAAGTTTTCCCCTTTACTCTTATTTCTCTTCATCTTTAAGCCTCTATACACTTGAGAGTTGGCATTGTGAGGAGTTGTGGGTTTCCTTTCTGAGTTCCAGCCACTGCTTAGTTGAGGAGTGGGCTGAGTTCTTATTCTTGAGTTGTTGGAGCTTTTTTCTTGAGTTGTTGAAGCTCCAAGTAGCTTTCTTGGTGGAAAGGAGAACCTTGTTGAGTGCCATTTTTGTTTTCTGTACAAGGCAGTACTAGAAGAGTGGTTTGGTGAGCTCCAAGAGCAACCTTTGCTTCTGTTTTGAGCCTTGGGGGAGTTGTTCCACCTTTGATCTTAAGTTTTAATGCTTAAAAGAGGTGTCTTTGCATGTAAACGAGTTAAGCAAGTAACCAACTGTCGTATGAACCTAAATGGACCTTAAGATGCATGTTTAAGCTTCTGGAAGTGTTAAAAATGGAACCTTGCAAATATATTTTCGCGAAATGCAGAATCTGGGTTCTGTCGTGAAATATCCGGATATTTGGTTGTGAATATCAGGATATGGGTATCCGGATATTGATATCCGGATATGGCCAGTGAGATATCCGGATATGTAACATCCCATAAAAATTAGGAAAGTATACAAATTACCATTAGTAAGATAATACATGTCTGAACTCGAAATAATTTCGTTAGGATGGAATTAATCTAGATTAGGGAAATTAATTGAATTATATTATGGGTGAGTATTTATTTTAGGCATGTGAAACTCTTGTTAAAAGTACTGAAATAATTTAATAGTAACATATAGAAAGCCTAATGACACATAGGAGATGTGGGAATTAATAATTTAGTGGACTAGTATGTGAGTTAGGAGAACCATTTGATTTATATTTTGGACCCTCATCCTTGTGTTCATCGTCGGCCCAAAGGCCTTATGAAGGGCTTAAGTTCAGCCATAATTTATAATTTATCCTCACATCTTATCTTAAGTAAATCTACAAGGTGGCTATGCATTGGTTGATTAATTACACATGGCAAAACCTCATCCTCTCTTGTAATCCTTGGTATGCGCATAGGTGGAGTGAGAAATGTTGTTTTCTTGTAACACTAGATAAACTCGAGTCAGCCTTGTAAGCTTATGTCCAATGAGAGTAAAACGACCAGAATGCATGAAATCTCATTGGCCAAAAATCTGCACCCTTCTTACCCTTTCACTGGTGTGCATGAATAGGTGAAGGGTTAAGAAAATTCTGATCTTAGTTAACATGTAATCAGCCTCCAAACCCTCATCTTCCTTCCCTCAAGCGTTGTTTGTATGAAGTCTTAAGCTGGATGTTTTCTTTGTAATTAGAAACAGAATTGACCACTCTCACCCCTTGGCCGAGACCTTAATGGAGTAATGACTTCAAGAAAAAGATTGTAGATTGTTTCCTCCTTTCTTGCCTAAAACCGTGAACCTCAAGAAGCAAAATACCAAGAAGAAATGTATTCCATCATCTCTACAAACCCCGAAGCATCTAGGGAACCACACTAGGGAACCACCTTCCATTTAAACGTTCACTTCCTCTCCCTTGTGTTTCGGCCTTAGATCATCGAGTAAAGGATTTGGCAAAACTTTCTGTCTTTCATTTCTGCCTATTTATTCGGTTGGATAAAAAGCTCAACTGCATGCAGATTGCAAGACCAGTGACGTTTCTTTCTCCCTTTGGGCGTGCTGCTCAAGTTTAGGTAGGAAAATGTGAGATGGCATGTTAGCTCCTTGTTCATCCCTGCGTCAATGGTCCTCATCGAGTTTTCCTTTATTGGCATGTGCAAGGTACAACCTTGAATTAGTCTCCACCCCCATTGCATGTTGTTGAAATCGGTCCTTGGAGCTCTAGACGAAGGAGGCTATGTTTCATGAGTGAATTGTTGGCTGTGTGTATTTGGCAAGAGGTAACGTCCCAAAAACCCCATCTTCTCCTCCTTGATTTGTTTCAGTTTCATGGGTATTTTAGGGGAAATATAATTCTGCTATTCATACTCTTTGCTTCCATGGTCCAGCCACTTAGCCGCTAAGATGATATTGCAGACTGGTCATTCTTATTCCTTTAATTTTTGTCCTTCGAGTAACTCTAGAACTGAATGCTTGTAAGTTTAAAATGAATTTTTGTAATCTTGAATAATAACTCCTCTAATGGTGTTAGACCAACCTTTGGATTGGAGAATTCGGGTAATCTTGGTATGAATTTAGACTGCATGAATCGTTGCCTAAGACCTTGTCCCTCACTTTTAAGCTTTGTAGAAATTACCTTGTAAATAGATAAATTATTGTACCTAAATTCTGGCCAAAACCCGAATTTACATGTGTAACGCCCGGCCACTTCAAGAATTAATGACTATCCCCACATACTAACATGAAACTTTTCAGTGTGCTTTTTCCTTACTCACACACTTCCCGAGAAAACTTCCCAGGAGGTCACCCATCCCATAATTTGCTCTAAGTCAAGCACGCTTAACTATGGAGTTCTTTCGTTCCGAGCTACCAAAAAGTAGATGCATCTTGTTAGTATAGGTAGTACCAATTAATTCTTATAAGCTATCCCAAACTGTGCAGTCTCACACCTGCACAGTCTTTGGAATCCCTCTCTTTCGGGTGTCGATTCGACTCATTCATGCATGTAACCCCCTACTGGAAGCCTTTCAGGAGCCGCTCCTTGTCCGTGCCTCTTTGCACTGGCGATCACTCCCCGCCCTCATCAGCGCTCGGGATGTTACAACATGTGTATATAAGGGGTAGTTTGTGTCACTTTTATTCTAGTAATTCTGTCATGTGGAACCAATGGGGTCTTGGGGTTACACAACATAGAATCATTCTTTTAGCTTGGACTATAATTTCCCTTGTTGGAATATGTTGCTATATTATACTTTATGTGAATTAGATTATTTTGACAGCATGTTTTAGTTCCCTTTAGCGCACCATAGGTCTATGGAAGTGGAAGTTATATGAATAAAAATAATCATGGGACCTCCTGTATGAAAACCGAACCTGGGTATGCTTGTGAAACCTTGGAATTTTATTATGGTAACAAGTTAGAAAAATGGTTATGAAGTCAGAAAATTAATTCATTATGAGAATCATAAAAACCGATTATGTACCTGGGTTATGGGGTTTAGAAATTATTGCGAATTATAGGAAATACTATTCAGAATTCTGATTTGGTGTACTGGTATATTAGGTGCGCATCACCTCTAATTTGCGGGCTGATTTTGCTGTCGTTTAATTTATATTTGGGCACACAAGGTAAGTGTTTGGTGGTGAGACCTATTGTGACTATTAGTTAGTGTATAGAATTTTGAATTGATGCTCACATGTGTCTTATAATTTGAATTCTGATAAATATTGTTAGTAATCTGCCGTTGGACTTGATTTGATGGAAATTCTGTTTTGGGAAGTATTTGTGAATCGGCAGCTTGGTATTACAAGTACAAGAAATATATGTTATTATGATCTAGTCATGCATATGCACCTCATGATTCATCCGTTTCTGTTTGTGTGTGCCAGACATGTCATAGCATACAACATTATGCATTCATTTGGAGACTGAAGTATATAATAAAAGTAAGCATACGTTTGAGCACGCATGATATAGGCATCCCTCCGGTACCAGCGCATGGGACACTTGGCTTCCGTTCGCATAGGTCGCAGTTGGAACCCTCTTGAGGAGCCACTATGGGATCTCCACTGTGCTTGTTAGTACGTGCACTGCAGTGCTATGAACGTACACCTTTGGCGTTATATACGCATCTTGATTAGTATTTTGGCGTTATATACGCAATATGATTAGTACTTTGGCGTTATATACCCACTATGATTATGTGTCAGCATCTGTCCGGAAAATTAAATGTTGATGTGACTGTTTTGGAAATTTGTGCCTAGTCTAATACTGTTGCTTTACTGGTTTTACTGCCGCACTACTGGAATTTTTCTCACCCCTTCGGGAGCTCAATTTTATAAATTACAAGAGTACGGAAAAACATATGATGACGTCGTTATTTTGGATATTTTCTGTTGACTGCTGCTATTTGGAATTTCTGCTGTTATCTGCTTGTCTGTTGGATGATAGCTGACTATGTTATATTATGTGATATTTTGGGAAGGATGAACCACTGTTGTAAATGTTTCAATTTACTATTTTTAAGATTTTTATAGTCATTTTGTAATGTGGAAGATTCAGGTTATATTTTCCGAAAACCAACTTCTGACGTTTTGAATGCTGCTTTACAAACTGTTTTGCGAGCACTTTGCGAGTTCCACTTCTGGAGCTACAGATCTCCGATTTACTTATAATTTATATGCACACGTAGCCCCAGGTGTCTAGTTTCAGATTATATAAACTTTACAATGACATCATGTAAGCACGGATTTTTATGATTTTTGCAAGTCAGGTCATTTTGGAACATTTTCACTTACCTCTTATCTTGCGAGTTCTGTTTCGGGAGCTAGACACCTCCGAATGAAATGATTTTTATATGCCCGTAAAGTCCCGAATGTCTAGTTTCTATATACCAAAGAATATTTTTTTAAGCTCTTGAACTCAATTTGTTACGATTTTTGCAATGCAGCAAGGTTTTTGGAAAACTAATATTTTCAGCAAGTAATGTATTTTATGAAGCCTCACGCTATTTTTCCTCGTACAACCAGATTTCATCACAAGAGTTTATTTCATGACTTAAAAACATAGTTCGGTATTTAAATTAATTCCGCTTCGACTCTAATCTGCTTAGCAGACAACTCCCTTGGACGCGTGCAGGGGAAGGTGTCACACAATGGTATCAGAGCAGTTTTGATTCAAGGAGTCTGTGTTTGATGAAATATTTGTTGTTTGTACGTGGTTGCTGAATTGTTGTTGTTTGAGTTATTGGCTGTTGGTATCTGGTTGTTGGATGCTGCTGTTTGAATACATGGGTTGTTGGTATAGTTTTACTGAATTATTGTTGTTTGGATATAATTATGAAATTGTTACTTTGCTGTATGTTAGAATTACACTGTTCAACTGCTGTTGTTGGAATATGATTATTGAAATGTTTGCTAGTTGTTTTGTATTATGTTATGTGCGTAAGGGTACTTGTGGTGTGAAAGAAACTGACCTTGAAGGTCGAGGCATGTGAGAGGGACAAACAAAATTTTTCGAGCGGAATAACACATACCATATCAAGAAACATGCTTTAGGGCATGGATGTTACCTTGTTTGCTTTCCAAAACTTGAGGATGATCAAGATGAGGCTTGAAGATGCAAGCCCTCTAATGTTGATCCACACCACCCTTTGTCAAGATGGAAGAACTCTTCTTCAAGGCCACCAACGAAAACACCAATGGAGGCAAGTTATGCGCCCAATGTGTGAAGGAGGAGGCTAGGTCAAGGTGTTTAGAAGAGTGAATATTCAGCAAGAATAGACACAAAAGTGGTGCAAGGTTTTACTTTGAAAAGGCTAGGTTATTTCAAAACTCTCTTAAGAAAAACCTGACAAAAGGAACCCACAAGGAGATGAGAGAATTGATTAATTAAAATCAGATTTTCTTCACTTAAATAAAGCCCTATGTAGCGCACACGAGGGGGGATGAGTGGAGTTGTTGCAAAATTCAAATTTTGTCAACAACAACCTCTCACATCCTCATGATATCAAGTGAATATCTCAACAAGAATCTGACTCAACAACCATCATATGGCCAGGCATATGGTGCTCCCCACTTGGCCTCATAACAGTCCAGATACGTTGAGCAAATGCATTCAAACTTGAACCAACTGTCTCACTTATTCTCTCAACAAACCAAATCTGACTGGAGCTCATTTGGTTGATCCTATGACCATCATCAGATGCCAAAATCAGCGCCCCATATCCTCACTAGAAGATTCTCAAAGATCTCCTCTTGATATTTGGAATTTGTTCCAACAAGATCTTATCTTATCCTTTTGTTATGAAACAACTTTTCATAGCCAATTCAAATTCGAATTCAAACATTTGAATTCAAACGTTCAAATATTTAAATTTTAAATTCAAATTCAAATTCCAAATTCAAATTCAAATTTCAAATTCAAAATTCAAATTCAAAATTCAAAATTTCAAATCTCAAATTTCAAATTTCAAATTTCCAATTTCAAATTCAAAATTCAAAATTCGAATTTCAAAATTCAAATTCCAAATTCAAATTTCAAATTTCAAATTCAAAATTCAAAATTTAAACATTTGATAATTAACTTAACTAATTAAATTAATTAGTAATGTCTTGGACCATCCAATCCCATTAACTAACCATGCGCCCTTTTTCCCTTTTGGTGGGCTTCCAAACTTCTTCTTGGGCTAATAAATATTATTAGGCCCAATACCCTTAATGCTATATTGTCATGACAATAAGGTGTTAGTGTGTGACCCATTAGGCCCAACATAGCCACTGACATAAATGGGCTTGGGCCAAATAAGCCCACAACCCATCTAATGACAACACAGAGCACTAGCAATGCTTTGTTGCCCCAGAGCTAGTTAGGTTAATGACATAATCATCCTATTACACATATTTGGTTGCCGTATGTATTTCCTTTCGTCTCAGTTACCTTCCCATAAAACCTAGGGTAAGGAAACGTATCAACCCTTGCGGTTTAGGGTAAGCTTTATTCGAAATAGGGAATCTTCAATTTACTGACTCTAAAGGCAGATCATCTCATGATCTCTTTTACTATGCATAGATTCCCGAGTCCTTGTAAATGTCATCCTGATTTCTCCGGTTTACAGATAACCTAATCTCTCACAGAGATTTGACGAATTCCTTCAGCTTATCACTCTAGCCCTGTGCTCTTTCAAGACAAGCCCAACAGTATACCTATGAGTCTCCATGTTTCAGGCAGACGAGGTATACAGTCAAAGCATGCCTTCTAGAACACAGTCTAGGTAATAACTTATGGTATAAAGAGACTACTCTAATGATACTCTCTGTGAGATTTCCTCATAGAGTCTCTTTTGTGGGTCTGTTCAGTGCGAGCTATACCCTTATAGATCCACCCACGACTTTAGCTAAGACATCTCCATATCTGTAGCTCATGAGGTCTTTACCTAGTATCCGAATACAATTAGATAAGCCGTGCTAGTCTTACCCGAGATCGCTGATCCCCATTCTCAGTGTCTCTAGACTAGGAACATAAAATTAGGAATAAATATCCAGTATCCTTGAATCTTTATGATCGTGATCTCATCACAGATACTCAAGAGATACCTATTTTATCCCAAGAGGTTTATCCAGTTACTCATATAAAATATTAACAGTAATATTGAGACAAAATATGAAACAGGATAAATAGTGATTTTATTTATTTGCGACAATATAAAGGTCCACATATGTCCTAATCTAATTAAAAGATTGTCTCTAGGACATCCATATACTAACAAGCTCCCCCTTGGCCTAGAGCCAATCAGACCTAAGTCGTATACCCAAAGCCTCATAATGACTATCATGTTTTCTCTGAGAAACAGCCTTTGTGAGAGAATCGACTAGGTTATCATCTGTGGGAACATAATCCATCTTTACATCCATTCTATCAATGATTTCTCTAATCAGGTGATATCTGCGGAGCACGTGCTTAGATCTTTTATGAAACCTAGGTTCCTTTGACTGTGCAATGGCTCCAGTGTTGTCGCAAAGCAACTGTATGGGCTCATCCACGCTTGAAACCACCCTTAGTTCAGATATGAATTTCTTGATCCACACGGCCTCCTTAGCAGCTTCTGAAGCAGCTATGTATTCATCTTCTGTCGTTGAATCTGCTGTTGTCTCCTGCTTGGAACTCTTCCAAGATACTGCCCCACCATTTAAGGTGAATACGAACCCTGACTGTGACTTGCAGTCATCTTTGTCACTTTGAAAGCTGGCATCAGTGAACCCTTTCACTGAAAGCTCATCAACCCCACCATAGACCAGAAACGCATCCGTAGCTCTTCTTAAGTACTTAAGGATGGTCTTGACTGCTGTCCAGTGACCCTCTCTAGGGTCAGACTGATATCTGCTCGTAATGCTCAAAGAATATGAGACATCTGGTCTCGTACATATCATGGCATACATGATGGATCCAATAACCGAAGCGTATGGAATTCCACTCATGCGATCCTTCTCAGGCTGTGACAAGGACACATAGCCTTTGAAAGATATACCCCATGACTGACGGGAAGAAAACCCCTTTTCGACCCTTCCATGCTAAACCTCTTTAGCATCTTATCAACATACGTGGATTGAGATAAACCCAACAGCCTCTTGGATCTATCTCTGTAGATCTTTATACCAAGTATAAAGGCCGGTTCTTCCAAATCCTTCGTGGTGAAGCTTTTTGAAAGCCATTCTTTCGTTATTTGTAATGTGGGGATGTCATTCCCTATCAACAATATGTCATCTACATAAAGTACTAGGAAGACGACATTACTCCCACTAACCTTCTTGCAAACACAAGGTTCATCCTCGTTCTTGATAAAACCGTTACTCTTAACGACTTCATCAAAACGAATATTCCAACTCCTTGATGCTTGCTTTAGCCCATATATCGACCTTTGTAGTTTGCATACCATATGCTCCTGATCTTTGATTTCAAAGCCTTCGGGTTGTGTCATGTACACTTCCTCCTTCAAGAACCCATTCAAGAAGGCGGTCTTGACATCCATTTGCCAAATTTCATAGTCGTGATATTCCGCTATCGCAAGCATGATCCTAATCGATTTGATCATGGCAACCGGTGAGAAAGTCTCATTATAGTCAACTCCTTGTCTTTGACGATACCCTTTCGCAACCAACCTAGCTTTTTAGGTCTGAATGTTGCCATATGCATCAGTCTTTCTTTTAAAGACCCATTTGTTCCCGATAGGAACTATTCCTTGCGGTTTAGGAACCAAGGTCCATACCTTGTTTTGATACAGCGAATCCATTTCAGATTCCATGGCTTTAAGCCATCTAGAAGAGTCAACATCCTTGACTGCCTCTTCGTAGTTACTTGGTTCATCATCCTCAACGGTTTGATGATTCTCAATCACAAACCCATACCTCTGAGGTGGATGGATGACCCTCGTTGACCTACAGAGTTGTGTGTTTACTTCTCCATTGGAGAACATCGCCTGCGGAGTAGACTCAGGTTCCTCAATCTGTTCGTGTGGTTCTTGAACATCTTCAAGATCAATCTTACTCCCACTGGCTCCTTGAGAGATCAAATCCTTCTCAAGGAACTCAGCATTCTTTGACACAAACACTTTGTGTTCATCCATGGAGTAAAAGTAGTATCCCTTAATACCTTTGGGATACCCCACAAAAAGACATTTAGTACTCTTAGCACTAAGCTTGTCTGATGCCAACGCTTTGACATAAGCTGACGATCCCCATACCCTGAGGTAACTCAGGTTGGGTCTCTTACCATTCCATATCTCATATGGTGTGGTCTGAACAGATTTAGACAATACCCTATTTAGAAGGTATGCCGCTGTGTCTAAGGCATATCCCCAAAACGATTTTGGAAGTTGAGTCTCACTCATCATAGACCTAACTATGTCTAACAAGGTCCTGTTTCTCCTTTCGGAGACACCATTTTGGTGCGGTGTGTAAGGCGCAGTAAACTGCGAGAGAATTCCATTTTCTCTCAGATAATCCTGAAACTCATGGCTCAGATATTCACCACCATGATCTGATCGTAATGTCTTAATCATCTTGCCACGTTGTTTCTCTAATTCATTCCTAAAACTCAGGAGCAAGAGTTGCTGCTCAAGCTGTTGGAGATGCCGACCTCATTTTGCCTACGGGCCTTTTATTGCATTTGAATAATTGTCTTTATGTTCCTAGCATTTCTAGAAACATTATTTCTATTTCTTGTTTAGAGCAAGATGGTTTTGCTTTCACTATTAGGGATGGTACATTTTCTATCATTTCGAATGATATTGTTTTTGGTACTGCTTCTTTAATAAATGGCTTATATGTTTTGGAAATAAGAACTGAAGTGCTCAATGTAAATGTGAAACGACCTAGGATAGATAATCAATCTTATCTTTGGCATTGTAGTCTAGGGCACATAAACAAAACAAGATTGTATAGGATGCATGCAAATGGATACCTAGATTCCATTGATTTGGAATCCTATGGACAATGTGAAACTTGTCTAGTTGGGAAAATGACTTGTCACAAGCCCAAAGGGCTTGAGAGTCATAGGGCTAGTGAGTTATTAGAACTCATTCACACCAATGTTTGTGGGCCAATGTCTATAGAGGCTAGAGGAGGATACTCCTATTTCATTACCTTTACTGATGATAAATCAAGATTTGGGTACGTGTACCTAATGAGATATAAATCCGAAGCTGTTGAAAAATTCAAAGAGTTTAGGAATGAAGTAGAGAAACAGCGTGGCAAGATGATTAAGACATTACGATCAGATCGTGGTGGTGAATATCTGAGCCATGAGTTTCAGGATTATCTGAAAGAAAATGGAATTCTCTCACAGTTTACCGCACCTTACACACCACACCAAAATGGTGTCTCCGAAAGGAGAAACATGACCTTGTTAGACATAGTCAGGTCTATGATGAGTGAGACTCAACTTCCAAAATCGTTTTGGAGATATGCCTTAGACACAGCGGCATACCTCCTAAATAGGCTACCTTCTAAATCTGTTCAGACCACACCATATGAGATATGGAATGGTAAGAGACCCAACCTAAGTTACCTCAGGATATGGGGATCGCCAGTTTATATCAAAGCGTTGGCATCAGACAAGCTTAGTGCTAAGAGTACTAAATGTCTTTTTGTGGGGTATCCCAAAGGTACTAAGGGTACTACTTTTACTCCATGGATGAACACAAGGTGTTTGTGTCAAAGAATGCTGAGTTCCTTGAGAAGGATTTGATCTCTCAATGAGCCAGTGGGAGTAAGATTGATCTTGAAGAAGTTCAAGAACCACATGAACAGATTGAGGAACCTGAGTCTGCTCCGCAGGCGACGTTCTCCAATGGAGAAGTAAACACACAATTCCGTAGGTCAACGAGGGTCATCCATCCACCTAAGAGGTATGGGTTTGTGATTGAGAATCAGAAAACTGTCGAGGATTATGAACCAAGTAACTACGAAGAGGAAGTCTAGGATGTTGACTCTTCTAGATGGCTTGAAGCCATGGAATCTGAAATGGATTCGATGTATCAAAACAAGGTATGGACCTTGGTTCATAAACTGCAAGGAATAGTTCCTATCGGTAACAAATTGGTCTTTAAAAGAAAGACTGATGGAGATGGCAACGTTCAGACCTATAAAGCTAGGCTGGTTGCGAAAGGGTATCGTCAAAGACAAGGAGTTGACTATGATGAGACTTTCTCACCAGTTGCCATGATCAATTCTATTAGGATCATGCTTGCAATAGCAGCATATCACGACTATGAAATTTGGCAAATGGATGTCAAGACCGCCTTCTTGAATGGGTTCTTGAAGGAGGAAGTGTACATGACATAACCTGAAGGCTTTGAAATCAAAGATCTGGAGCATATGGTATGCAAACTACAAAGGTCGATATATGGGCTAAAGCAAGCATCAAGGAGTTGGAATATTCGTTTTGAAGAAGTCGTTAAGAGTAACGGTTTTATCAAGAACGACGATGAACCTTGTGTTTACAAGAAGGTTAGTGGGAGTAATGTCGTCTTCCTGGTACTTTATGTAGATGACATATTGCTAATAGGAAATGACATCCCCATATTACAAATAACGAAAGAGTGGCTTTCAAAAAGCTTCACCATGAAGGATTTGGGAGAAGCGGCCTTTATACTTGGTATAAAGATCTATAGAGATAGATCTAAGAGGCTGCTGGGTTTATCTCAATCCACGTATGTTGACAAGATGCTAAAGAGGTTTAGCATGGAAGGGTCGAAAAAGGGTTTTCTTCCCGTCAGTCATGGGGTATATCTTTCCAAGGCTATGTGTCCTAAGTCACAGCCTGAGAAGGATCGCATGAGTGGAATTCCATACGCTTCGGTTATTGGATCCATCATGTATGCCATGATATGTACGAGACCAAATGTCTCATATGCTTTGAGCATTACGAGCAGATACCAGTCTGACCCTGGAGAGGGTCACTGGATAGCAGTCAAGACCATCCTTAAGTACTTAAGAAGAACTAAGGATGCGTTTCTGGTCTTTGGTGGGGTTGATGAGCTTTCAGTGAAAGGGTTCACTGATGCCAGCTTTCAGAGTGACAAAGATGACTGCAAGTAACAGTCGGGGTTCGTATTCACCTTAAATGGTGGGGCAGTATCTTGGAAGAGTTCCAAGCAGGAGACAACAGCAGATTCAACGAGAGAAGCTGAATACATAGCTGCTTCAGAAGCGGCTAAGGAGGCCGTGTGGATCAAGAAGTTCATATCTGAACTGAGGGTGGTTCCAAGCGTGGATGAGCCCATACAGTTGCTTTGCGACAACACAGGAGCCATTGCGCAGTCAAAGGAACCTAGGTCTCATCAAAGATCTAAATACATGCTCTGCAGATATCACCTGATTAGAGAAATCATTGATAGAATGGATGTAAAGATGGATTATGTTCCCACAGATCATAACCTAGCCAATTCTCTGACAAAGGCTGTTTCTCAGAGAAAACAGGATAGTCATTGTGAGGCTTTGGGTATACGACTTAGGTCTGATTGGATATAGGCCAAGTGGGAGCTTGTTAGTATATGGGTGTCCTAGAGACAATCTCTTTGATTAAATAAGGACATAAGATGTGGACCTTTTTGTCGCAAATAAATAATAAGCACTCTTTAACCTGTTTCATTTTTTGTCTCGATATTATTGGTAATATATTATGAATAAACTGGATAAATCCCTTGGAATAGAACAGGTATTTCTTGAGTATCTGTGATGAGATCACAATTATGAGGATTCAAGGATACCGCACGTTTATTCCTAATTCTATGTTCCTAGTCTAGAGACACTGAGAATGGGGATCAGTGATCTCGGGTAAGACTAGCACGACTTATCTACTTGTATTTGGATACAAGGTAAAGACCCCATCTGCTACAAATATGGAGATGTCTTAGCTAAAGTCGTGGGTGGACTTATAAGGGTATAGCATGATATGTACGAGACCAGATGTCTCATATGCTTGAAGCATTACGAGCAGATACCAGTCTGACCCTAGAGAGGGTCACTGGACAACAGTCAAGACCATCCTTAAGTACTTAAGAAGAACTAAGGATTCGTTTCTGGTCTATGGTGGGGTTGATGAGCTTTCAGTGAAGGGGTTCACTGATGCCATCTTTCAGAGTGACAAAGATGACTGCAAGTCACAGTCAGGGTTCGTATTCACCTTAAATGGTGGGGCAGTATCTTGGAAGAGTTTCAAGCAGGAGACAACAGCAGATTCAACGACAGAAGCTAAATACATAGCTGCTTCAGAAGCGGCTAAGGAGGCCGTGTGGATCAACAAGTTTATATCTGAACTAAGGGTGGTTCCAAGTGTAGATGAGCCCATACAGTTGCTTTGCGAAAGCACTGGAGCCATTGCGTAGTCAAAGGAACCTAGGTCTCATCAAAGATCTAAACACGTGCTCCGCAGATACCTGATTAGAGTAATCATTGATAGGATGGATTTAAAGATGGATTATGTTCCCACAGATGATAACCTAGCCGATTCTCTCACAAAGGCTGTTTCTCAGAGAAAACATGATAGTCATTGTGAGGATTTTGGTATACGACGTAGGTCAGATTGGCTCTAGGCCAAGTGGGAGCTTGTTAGTATATGGATGTCCTAGAGACAATCTTTTGATTAGATTAGGACATATATGGACCTTTTATATTGTCGCAAATAAATAAAAGCACTCTTTATCCTGTTTCATATTTTGTCTCAATATTATTGTTAATATATTATATGAGTAACTGGATAAACCCCTTGCAATAAAATAGGTTTCTATTAAGTATCTGTGATGAGATCACGATCATGAGGATTTAAGGATACCAGATGTTTATTCCTAATTTTATGTTCCTAGTCTAGAGACACTGAGAACGGGGATCAGTAATCTCGGATAAGACTAGCACGACTTTTCTACTTGTATTCTGATGCAAGGTAAAGACCTCATGAGCTACAGATATGGAGATGTCTTAGCTAAAGTCGTGGGTGGACCTATAAGGGTATAGCTCGCACTGAACAGACCCATAAAGAGACTCTATGAGGAAATCTCACAGAGAGTATCATTAGAGTAGTCTCTTTATATTTGGCTATGTCTTTCCTTAGACCAGAAGTTATTACCTAGACTGTGTTCTAGAAGGCACGCTTTGACTGTATACCTCGTCTGCCTGAAACATGGAGACTCATAGGTACACTGTTGGGCTTGTCCTGAAAGAGCACAGGGCTAGGGTGATAAGATGAAGGGATTCGTCAAATCTCTGTGAGAGATTAGGTTATCTGTAAACCAGAGAAATCGAGATGACATTTACAGGGACTCGGGAATCTATGCATAGTAAAAGAGATCATGAGATGATCTGCTTTTAGAGCTAGTAAATTGAAGATTCCCTATTTCGAATAAAGCTTACCCTAAATCGCAAGGGTTGATACGTTTCCTTACCCTAGGTTTAATGGGAAGTTAACCGAGACGAAAGGAAATATATACGGTAACCAAATATGTGTAATAGGATGATCAAGTCATTAATCTAACTAGCTCTGGGGCAACAAAGCATTGCTAGTGCTCTGTGTTGTCATTAGATGGGTTATGGGCCCAAGCCCATTTATGTCAGTGGCTATGTTGGGCCTAATGGGTCACACACTAACACCTTATTGTCAAGATGATATAGCATTAAAGGTATTGGGCCTAATAATGGTTGTTAGCCCAAGAAGAAGTTTGGAAGCCCTCCTAAGAGGAAGAGGGTGCATGGTTTGGTTAATGGGCTTGGATGGTCCAAGACATTATTAATTAATTTAATTAGTTAAATTAATTATCAAATATTTAAATTTTGAATTTTGAATTTTGAATTTTGAATTTTGAATTTTGAATTTTGAATTTTGAATTTTGAATTTTGAATTTTAAATTTGAATTTTGAAATTTGAATTTTGAATTTGAATTTTGAATTTTGAATTTTGAATTTTGAATTTTGAATTTTGAATTTTGAATTTTGAATTTGAATTTTGAAATTTGAATTTTGAATTTAGAGTTTAAATTTAGAATTTGAATTTTGAATTTAAATGTTTGAACGTTTAAATTTAAATAATTAAATTTGAATTTAAATTGGCTATGAAAATTTGTTTCATAACAAAAGGTAAGATAAGATCTTGATTGGAACAAATCCTTAGTATCAAGAGGAGATCTTTGATCTCATTCAAGGATTATATGAGCGCTCATTATGGGTTGTGATGAGTGTCATCTTGTCAACCAGATAAGCTCAAATCTGATTTGATTTGATGAGAGAATAATTGGGTGAGTTGATTCAAATATGATTACAACTACTCAACGTATCTGGACAGTTTCTTGGGCTGAATGGGGCGCACATATGGCTGGCCATATGATGGCCATTAAGTCAGAATATTTTATTATGTTAAGACATAATCTCATGAGGATGAAAAAGGAAGGTTGTTTAGAATTTTGAATTAAAACAACTCAACCTTTTTCTTCCTTGATTGTGCGCCACTTTAAGGAGTATTTTTGGAGAAAAATCTGAATTTATAAAAGCTCTTTCTCTCATCCTCTTGAGCGCTAACTTTGGTGGAGTTCTTCCTTAGGTTTTTCAGAAAAATACCTAGCCAATTCTCCTCTATTCCATGCACCACTTTTGTAATATTTTAAGCTGAAAATATCACTCTTCTAAACACATTCACCTAGCCTCCTTCTTCACCTATTGAGCACATAACAAGCCTCTTCGTGGTGGTTAATTGGTGGCTTTCAAGAAAGTGTTCTTGCATCTTGACGTGGATCAACGTTAGAGGGTTTGAACCATTCAAACTTGTCACTGACCTCCTTGGTGGTTTAGAATCACAAACAAAGGTAACACCATGCTGTCTTAAAGCAAGAGTCTTTATTGCATGTGTGTTTCCGCAAGAAAAAATTTTGTTTTTCCTTCTCACATGCTTCGGCCTTCAAGGCCAGTTACTTTCAGGGACCACCCCAAAACTACATTCCTGGAACGGAACGTACCTTATTTGGAATTTTTGGAGTGGAACATCAGACGCCCCCTCCTTTTTGGGAGCTATGTGGTTAAAAGTAACCACCCCAAAACTTTGCTCTTTGTCAGAGAGCAAATGAATCTACTGGGTTGCCTCCCAGTCAGCGCTTATTTTAATGTCTTTAGCTAGACATGGTACTTACCTCTCAAGTGGATTAAGAAAGAGTGATACTTTCCTCTTTTTCATCGAAGGTTTCATCATTGTATAGTTTCAACCTGTGCCCATTTACTTTGAAGGAACGGTCATGTTCTGAGCCTTGGATCTCAAAAGCTCCATTTCCTGCATCATTTACAATTTGATATGGCCCAGTCCATCTTGATTTGAGTTTTTCCTGGGAACAATCTAAGTCTAGAATTGAAGAGCAGCACTTTCTGGCCAATTTTTAGATCTCTGTATTTGATCCTTCTATCGTGCCACTTCTTCATTTTCTCTTTGTATAGTTTATGATTCTCATATGTGTTCCCTCTGAATTCCTCTAATTCTTCAAGTTGTAGCAGTCTCTTTTCTCCTCCTGCTTTTTCATCCATGTTGAGGGCATATACTGCCCAGTAAGCTTTGTGTTCCAGTTCAAGGGGAAGGTGGCATGCTTTGCCAAATATTAATCTGTATGGAGAACATCCTAAGGGTGTTCTATATGCAGTTCTGTAAGCCCATAATGCTTCATCTAACTTGAGAGACCAGTTTTTTTGAGAAGGATTGACTACCTTTTCTAAAATCCTCTTAACCTCTTGGTTAGAGACTTCGATGAGACCACTGGTCTGTGGATGATATGGAGTTGCAACCTTGTGTCTAACTCTATATTTTTCCAACAACCTTTCAAGTTGGCGGTTAATGAAATATTTCCCACCATCACTGATGAGAGAGTGTGGGGTCCCATATCTGGTCAAAATATTCTTCTTTAGAAACTTTATAACCACCTTAGCATCATTAGTGGGTAAAGCAACTGCTTCTACCCACTTACTTACATAATCCACAGCCATTAATATGAATATGTTCCCACAAGAAGGAGGAAAAGGCCCCATAAAATCTATGCCCCAAACATCAAATAATTCAACTTCTAAAATTGAATTGAGGGGCATTTCATTTTGTCTGCTTAAGTTACCTTCCCTTTGACATTTATCACATTGTTTAGGATATTGAAGTGCATCTTTAAAAAGAGAAGGCCAGAAAAAACTTGATTGAAGAACCTTGTAGGTTGTCCTAATTCCACCCAGATGTCCTCCATATGGGGACGAATGACAGTGTAGAAGGATTTGAGGTTGTTCTTCTTCTGGGACACATCTCCTTATCATTTGATCAGCGCATCTTTTGAACAGCAGTGGTTCATCCCAAAGATAGTTCCTACAATCATGAAAGAATTTCTTCTTCTGCATTCGATTTGTCTCATAAGGTTCTAGTCCTGCTGCTAGAAAGTTGGCTATATCAGCAAACCAAGAAACGTCTGTTTCTTTGTGATTAATGACAAACAATTGTTCGTCAGGGAACGTTTATTTGATTGGTAGCCCCACTTCAATGTGTTCTAATTTGGACAGGTGATCTGCAATTTCATTTTCGCATCCTTTTCTTTCTTTGATCTCCAGATTGAATGCTTGCAGCAGTAGGATCCACCTTATCAATCTTGGTTTTGCTTCTTTTTTTGAGAACAGATACTTGAGAGCTGCATGGTCAGTATGGACAGTAATTTTTTATCCTAAAATGTAAGGCCTGAATTTTTCTCAGGAATATACTACAGCCAACAGCTCTTTTTCAGTGACTGTGTAGTTCACCTGAGCTTCATTCAAAGTTTTACTGGCATAGTATATGCTACGAAAGAGTTTATCCTTCCTCTGACCCAGAACTACCCCAATAGCCTGATCACTTGCATCACACATTAATTCAAAGGGTAAGTTCTAGTCTGGAGGTTGGATGACAGGCGTGGAAATGAGCTTGTTTTTCAAGGTTTCAAAAGCTTTCAAGCAATCAGAGTCAAACTCAAATTTTGTATCTTTTTCTAATAAATGGCATAAAGGTCTAGCTATTTTGGAAAAATCTTTAATGAACCTTCTGTAGAAGCCTGCATGTCCAAGAAAAGATCTCAAAGTTTTTACATTCACTGGAGGTGGCATTTTTGCTATGGCTTCCACTTTGGCTTGATCCACTTTTCAGTCCTTTTTTGAAAATCTTATGTCCTAGGACTATTCCTTCTTTCACCATGAAGTGGCAATTTTCCCAATTAAGCACTAAGTTAGAGGACAGGCATATTTGGAGGACTTCTTCTAAGTTGCCCAAGCAGTGGTCATATGACGTTCCCAGTACTGAGAAGTCATCCATAAAAACTTCTACTCCTTCACCTATTAAATCAGAAAAAAACAGAGAACATACACCTCTGGAACGTTGTTGGTGCATTACATAACCCGAAGGGCATCCTTCTGAAAGTGAACGTTCCGTATAGGCAAGTTGATGAACCCTTAGTTCATCATGGTTTTTAGCAGAAATTAGGATCAAATTGTGTGATTAAATGATGAAAAACAAGGTTAATGTCCTAAGATGTCCTCAATTACAAGTTCAAGAGCTTTATTGGAAATTTGTATGATTCTTGTAGGAAAAGCAAGCTTGAAAGACAACTGGAGAAGGAAGAAGATTCTGGAGCTCAAGAGGAGAAAAATTGCCTAAGTGTTGAGCGTTAAAACGTCCACACTGAGCGTTTTAGCGCCCTACTACAGGAAGAGGCCAAAACTTGGTGGTGATGAGCGCTAAAACGCCAACACAGAGCGTTTTAGCGCGCTGCTGCACTTAGAAGATGGAAAATTGCTGGTCTTGGGCGCTAAAACGGCCTGCAATAAGCGTTTTAGCGCCCTAAAGTGGAAAAAGGATTCTGGTCTTCACCGCTAAAACGTCCAAATCAAGAGTTTTAGCGTTGGAGTCAGTTAAAGTCAGTTGAGCATTCACCAAGTTTGGACGCTAAAACGGTCATTCCTTAACGTTTTAGCGTTGGAATCAGTTAAAAGCAGTTGAATATACGTAAAGCATGGACGCTAAAACGGTCACTTATGGACGTTTTAGCGCCCATATCAGTTTTCTGTTTTTAATTGTAACACTATATAAGGCAAAGCCTTGACACTTAGAAAGATCTCTGGATCTGAGGGATCTGAACTTTCTCTCTCTCTCTTAAACTTTAGTCTGACTTCTCTCTAAATTCTCTTAGGTTTTAGTTTTTGTATTAGGATTTCCTTGTAATAGTTTGGAGATTGAAGACTTTCAACATGGAAATGAAGTTTGTTTCTTCTTCTCTTATTTATTCCTTAGTCATGTCTGAGTAGAGTCTTTGTAGTCTGAATGCAACATGATAATATTATGTTGATTTGATTAATATGATGAAGTATTTTTCATGTGTTGATTTGAGATTTTCTGATTTAATTATTTCTATCAAGGAAGTAATATAGAACATGGATGTTTATATGACTTCTGTATTTGATAATCTCAACATCAGAATTCTAGTACTCAAGGGATTGATGCTAGAGTTCTGATGTAATCTTAAGACTTTAGTATTTCATGCATGTATTAAGAAAGATATTACCAAGGGATTGGGGTTTCTGATTAATGTATCTATCAGGGTAGTAAGGGATTACATCTTGATGATAAGTAAAAGGTTGATTAACATCACATGGAAAGGAATTCATCATATGATCAGTTTTTACATGGGTTATTATGGAGGAAAGTTGTTTTCTGACTACTTGTTGTTTTATTAATTCCTAATCCATATTTATTTTGTGTCAAATTACTTATAATCAATTTTCTGGTGACAAATTATTCATGATTTTTACAAACTCTTATATGATTCAAATTAGTTTTCTATGGTTTATTGGTGTTTGAACACAATTCCTCGTGGGAACGATCTTTACTCATCATTTTATTACTTGTACGACTAGTTCACTTGCTAAACGTCCAACAAGTTTTTGGCGCCGTTGCCGGGGAATTTGTTTTTCAACACTAACTGATACTATAGAATTCTGAGATTGAATCCTTTTATTTTCGGTATTTTAGTTTATGTTAAGTTTCTTGTCAATTTTGATTCTGGTATATGCGACGTACACTTGATCCGAATTTGTTGTTGTATGATCCAGAATTAGAAAGGACATTGAGGAAGCAAAAAAGGGCAGCCAGGCAAAGGAGACAGTTGCAAGAAATTGGTGAATCCAGTAAGGTTAATCAGGAAGAGATAATGGCAGAGAATCACAGACCACCACCACAGAGGACACTGGGAGAGTACATGACTCCTGCAGTGATTCCTCCAATTGGGAGTGTTGTGCGCCCTACAGTGAAGCCCAACAACTTTGAATTGAAGCCTGCTTTGATTCATTTGGTGCAGAAGGATCAGTTTGTTGGAACCAGTGCAGAGGACCCTTGCTTGCACATAGAGAACTTTCTATTGTTGAGTGATACTGTAAAGATGAATGGTGTCACAAGATATGCAATTTTGTTGAGATTATTCACTCATTCACTTACGGATGATGCAAGGAGATGGCTGCAATCATTGCCACAAGGAAGTATAACAACTTGGGATGATCTGCAAACCAAGTTCTTACAGAGGTTTTTCTCAGCATCCAAGAGGGCCAAGTTGAAGGATGAGATTACAAGCTTTAAGCGGAAAAAGTCAGAATCCACTTATGAGGCTTGGGAGAGATTCAAGAATTTGTTGAGGAAATGTCCACAGCATGGAATTGAGGCATAGCAACAAGCAGCAATCTTCCTGCAAGGAATGACCACTAACACTAGAACCTTGGTGCATGCCACTGCTGGTGGATCATTGACTACCAAGACCCCTCAAGAAGCCTTAGATATCTTTGAGTCATTAGCATCTCATGAATTTGATAATGCCCCAGTGGCTGACAGAAGGACAGGAGTCATCAGGTAGGATGGGTATGATGCTCTGTTGGCAAGGAATGATCAACTGATGCAGACACAGAGACAACAGCAGCAACAATTAGATACCCTTATTAAGCAACTCTCTTCATAAAAGGTAGCCTCTGTGGAAACCAAAAGTGTATGTGCTATCTGTGGCAAAGGCCATGTGACAGAGGAGTGTGATTATGGGGGATCACCAGAACAAGCAGAGGTGAATGGAGTGTGGTATGATCAGAATAATCAAAGGAACTACAACAATCAGGGAAGGAATGTTTATATGCCACCATGGAAGAACAAGAATCAACACCCAGGATTCAGCTATAGTTCCAACCATCAATTGAATCCACCATTACATCCTCCACCACCACATATGAAGGAGCACTCAAGTGATCCTGCTGCATGGGAGAAAGCGTTTGCTCAGTTATCTAAGACAACTCGGGATTATATTCAGGGTTCTAATTCATTCAAGGAAGAGACAACTGCATTCATGCAGGAGACCAGAACTTCTTTCAGAAATCAGGAAGCATCAATCAGAAATTTGGAGACCCAGATTGGTCAATTATCAAGACAGATATCAGAGAGACCACAAGGGAAATTTCCAAGTGATACACTAGTGAATCCTAAGGAGCACTATAAAGCAATTATAACAAGAAGTGGGTTGGTACTTCAACCAGGGAAAAAGAAGGTGGAAAATAAAAAGAATGAAGAAGAGGTTGTGGTTGAAGATGTAGCCTCTGATGATGAAGTAGAGAAGATGAGAAATGAGAAAAGTGAGACGGAAGTAGTTGTTAGAGATGTTATAGTTGGAATTGATAAAGAAGAGGAAGGGAAGGACAATAAGAATGAAGGAGAGGTAGAAGTTGGTAAAAATGCTTCCCCACAAAAGATGATGAAGTGGGAAAAGAAGAAGATGGCTGACAAGAAAGAACAGCCAGTTATTTTATCTCCCTATGCTAAAATTCCCTACCCTCAAAGGTTGAAGCAAGAGATTCAGAAACAACACTATGCAAGATTTCTGGATATCTTCAAAATTTTACAAATTAACATACCATTTTCCGAAGCACCGGAAAATATGCCTCACTATGCAAAGTTCATGAAGGATCTTCTAACTAAGAAGAGGAAATTAACTGATGGTGAGATAGTGGCCCTAACAGCAGAGTGTAGTGCCCTAATCCAGAAGAAGCTTCCAACAAAAATGAAAGATCCTGGAAGCTTCAGTATCTCTATTGCTATAGGAGATGTGGAGGTGGGAAAGGCATTGTGCGATTTGGGAGCCAGTATAAACTTGATGCCATTGACAGTATGTAGAGCTTTGGGAATCAACACTTTGAAGGAGACCAATCTTATTCTGCATCTTGCAGATAGATCTATCAAGAGGCCTGAAGGTGTGGTTGAAGATGTCTTGGTCAAGGTAGACAAGTTTATTTTTCCAGTGGATTTTGTGATTCTTGACATGGAGGAAGAGGATACAGAAAGTCCTCTATTGTTAGGAAGACCCTTTTTAGCAACTGCAAGATCTTTGATAGATGTTGAACAAGGAAAGTTGTTGTTAAGGGTGGATGAGGAAACAGTCACAATTGATGTATTTGAAACCATCAAGTAGGGGTGTTCATCAACCGATCCAAACCGATTCAAACCGCAATAACCGAACCGAAAAACCAATAACCGAATAAACCGAAAACTGAAAAATCAAAAACCGAAAAAAACCCGCAAATTTTAATTGGATTGGATCGATTTTCGGATGGGTTAATAAAAACCGATCCAATCCAAACCGATCCAATATATTAATTTCTCTCTACCTACTTGGGTTTTTTTTCCAATCATAGCCCAAAAATTTCTAAACCAAAGATCAATTAACCATCAATTAAACCCAAGAAAAAGTCTAGTCACATCTCATTAACAAAATTTAATTTGTGTAGAGCTTCATATCTCATTGCCCAAAAAAGAAAAAACTATATTATCGTTTAATGATACTTTTGTATTTAAAAAAAATAAAATTACAAAGTCAATATATACAAAAGATGTTATTTGTACAATAATCATGAAACAAATTTTAGAATTTTAAAAAAACCGAAAACCGATCCAATCCAAACCGAAAAAAATTGGATTGGATCGGATCGGATTTGAAAAAAAATTCAAACCGAATGAATGATTACATGATCAAACCGAAGGGATTGGATCAGATGATTTTTGCTTCCAAAACCGATCCAATCCAGACCGCGAACACCCCTACCATCAAGCACCCTGTTGATGTAGAGGATTGTTTTAGATTGGATGTGATACAGGAGGTTGTGGAAGAAGTGAATAAAGAAGAAGAATCCCCAGTTGAGGAAAAAAGATCAGAAGAAGAGACAAGTACAAAAGATTACCAAGAAGAGCCAGAAGTGGAAGAGCTTGAGAAGAAGATTGATGACATTCCAAAAGGAGCACCTAAGGTAGAACTTAAAGAATTACCTTCACATTTGAAGTATGTGTTCCTTGGGGATGATCAAACATATCCAGCAATCATTAATGCAATGTTATCTAATGAGGAAGAAAGGAAGTTGATTAAGGTACTCAAGAAGAATAAAATGGCTATTGGATGACAGTTTTCAGATCTTAAGGGTATTAATCCTTCCTTTTACACCCACAAAATATTGATGGAAGAAGAGGTCAAACCAGTAAGGCAACCACAGAGGAGACTCAACCCCACTATGAAGGAAGTAGTGAGGAAGGAGGTGGTGAAGTTGCTTGATGCTGGGATGATTTACCCCATTTCAGACAGTGCTTGGGTGAGTCCTGTGTAGACCGTGCCCAAGAAAGGGGGGATGACTGTGGTGAAAAATGAAAATAATGAGTTGATTCCCACAAGGATAATCACTGGCTGGAGAATGTGCATTGATTACCGGAGGCTGAATAAGGCAACCAGGAAGGATCATTTTCCACTTCCTTTCTTGGATCAGATGCTAGAGAGGTTGGCAGGACATGCTTTCTATTGCTTCTTGGATGGTTATTCAGGGTACAATCAGACTGCTTTTACATGTCCATATGGAATATTCGCATACCGGAGGATGCCTTTCGGTTTATGCAATGCTCCTGCCACTTTTCAAAGGTGCATGCTTTCCATTTTTTCTGATATGATAGAAGAATGCATAGAAATTTTTATGGATGATTTTTCTGTATTTGGTTCTGATTTTGATGTATGTCTAGGGAATTTAGATTCTGTTTTGAAAAGATGTCAAGACTGTAATTTGGTTTTGAACTGGGAGAAGTGTCACTTTATGGTGACAGAAGGTATAGTTCTTGGATTCAAGGTGTCTAGGAATGGAATTGAGGTGGACAGGGAGAAAATTTATGTGATAGAGAAACTTCCTCCACCTGTAAATGTTAAGGGTGTGAGGAGTTTTCTTGGTCATGCAGGATTTTATAAGCGGTTCATAAAAGATTTTTCAAAAATTGCCAAGCCCTTATGCAAGTTATTGGTCAAGGACCAAGAATTCCTGTTTGATGATGAATGTTTGCATGCATTTCATGATTTAAAAGAAAAGTTGACCACTGCACCTATCATGATGGCACCTGATTTCTCATTACCTTTTGAATTAATGTGTGATGCCAGTGACTATGCTGTAGGAGTGGTACTAGGCCAAAGAGTGAATAAATTGTTGCATGTCATTTACTATGCCAGTAAGATCTTAAATGATGCACAAAAGAATTATGCTACTACAGAAAAAGAATTACAGGCTACTGTGTATGCATTTGACAAATTCAGGCCATATCTGTTAGGATCAAAAGTTATTGTTTACACTGACCATGCAGCTTTAAAGTATTTGTTAAGCAAGCAGGATGCTAAACCCAGGTTGCTCCGCTGGATGTTACTGTTGCAAGAGTTTGAGGTAGAGATCAAGGACAAAAAGGGAGTTGAAAATTTGGTGGCTGACCACTTATCCAGGATTACAGAAAAAGAGCTTCAAGAAGGACCGGAAGTAGTGATCAGAGAAGAGTTTCCTGATGAACATGTTTTGGCAATATGTGCTGTAACAGAGATGGTTGGGGATAAAGTCTTATCTATCAGTACCCCACCATGGTTTGCTGATTTTGCCAACTATAAAGCTACTAGATTGATGCCTAAGGATTTAACATGGCAACAGAGGAATAAATTTCTGCATGATGTTAAGAGATACATTTGGGATGAGCCATATCTTTTCTATAGATGTTCAGATAGTGTGATCCGACGGTTTATTCCAGAGGAAGAACAGAAGGATGTGTTGTGGCATTGTCATGGTTCTGCATATGGTGGACATTTTGCAGGTGAGAGAACTGCAGCAAAAGTATTGTTGAGTGGCTTCTACTGGCCCACTTTATACAAGGATGCAAAGAA
>NW_026899819.1:0-97140 GCF_033153095.1 Gastrolobium bilobum
TCCTTCACCAAGAGTTGGCTCAATGGTTTAGCAACCTTGGAGAAGTCCTTGATGAATCTCCTGTAGAAACCTGCATGTCCTAGAAAACTCCTAACAGCATGAACATTAATGGGAGTGGGGAGTTGCTCAATCAAAATCAATTTAGCTTTATCAACCTCAATTCCATTCCTGGAGATTTTATGCCCCAAAACAATACCTTCATTAACCATAAAATGGCACTTTTCCCAATTCAGAACAAGGTTAGTCTCTTGGCACCTTTTCAAAACTTTAGACAAGTTAATTAAACAAGAATCAAAACAAGAACCAAAGACGGAGAAGTCATCCATAAATACCTCTAAAATTCGCTCTACCATGTCAGAAAAAATAGAGAGCATACACCTTTGGAAGGTGGCAGGTGCATTACAGAGACCGAATGGCATTCGTCGGTAAGCGAAGACTCCAAATGGGCAAGTGAAGGCTGTCTTCTCCTGGTCTTCAGGGGCTACTGGAATTTGATTGTAGCCTGAATAACCATCTAAAAAGCAGTAATAGGCATGGCCCGCCAGTCTTTCCAGCATCTGATCAACAAAGGGTAGTGGAAAATGATCTTTCCTGGTAGCCGTGTTCAACCTTCTGTAATCAACACACATTCTCCAACCTGTGATAGTTCTAGTTGGGAATGACTCATTGTTTGCATTTTTGACAACGGTCACACCATCCTTCTTTGGAACAGTCTGAACCGGACTTACCCAAGCAGCATCAGAAATTGGGTAAATCATACCTGCATCAAGAAGCTTCACAACTTCTTTTCTGACTACCTCCTTCATGATCGGGTTAAGCCTTCTTTGCGGTTGTCTCACAGGTTTGATGTTTTCTGCCATAAGAATTTTGTGTGTGCAAATAGAGGGACTAACACCCTTTAAATCAGAAATAGACCACCCTATGGCAGTCTTATGAGCTTTTAGAACTTCAACAAGCTCCTCTTCTTGACCAGGAGATAGTGCCGTATTGACAATTACAGGATAAGTCTCTTCATTCCCCAAGAATACATATTTCAAAGTATTAGGCAGAGTTTTCAACTCAACCTTGGGTGGCTTATCTTCTATATCATCAGCTTTTTCTTTAAGCTCTTCCACAACAACTTCTTTGCCTTCAAAAGGAACATGATCACAGGCTCTCAACTCATAATCAATCTCTTGTGGACGCATCTTCTTATGTTGCTCTTGAAACACTTCAACTTGAAAACAATCATCATTCTCAGCTGGTCTTTTCATTGCCTCAAAAACATTGTAATTGAGTTCCTCATCATGCATCCTTAATTTAATCATTCCCTGCTCAACATCAATTAGAGCACGGGCTGTAGCCAAAAAGGGCCTACCTAAAAGTAGAGGCTTATCACTTCCTTCCCCTGTATCCAACACCACAAAATCAACAGGAAAGATAAACTTGTCAACTTTGACAAGAACATCTTCAATGACCCCGTTAGGTTTCCTCACAGATCTATCAACAAGTTGAAGAGAAACTTCTGTGGGTTTCAATTCTTCAATTCCCAGTGACTTATAAATAGAAAGAGGCATCAAGTTGATACTAGCCCCAAGATCACAAATAGCTTTGCCAATGGCAATATCATCAATAGTAATGGGAATATTAAAACTACCTGGATCACGAAGCTTAGCAGGAATCTTCTGCTGAATGAATGCACTACTTTTTGCAGTAAGTTCAACGGTTTGGCATTCTAGCAGTTTATTCTTCTTCAACAGATCCTTCATGAATTTTGCATATCCAGGCATATTTGCTAAGGCTTATGCAAAAGGAATATTGATGTGCAACTTCTTGAAGATGTCTAAGAACCTGTCATAATGCTTGTTAGTAACCTCTTTCTTAAACCTTTCTGGGTAAGGTGCTTGAGCCATTATATATTCATGGGTCAATGGGCAGTTCTTATCAAAGAAGGATGGTTTTTCCTTTTCAATGAAGGCTTCTTTATCCTTTTCTTTCACAATTACTTCAGCCTCTGGTTCAACTGCTCCTTTTTGCTTCTCCGCTTGTTCCTTGTCTTCCACACGATCAAGAATTGGATTTGCAAGCGGTGCTACAACTTTGCCACTTCTAGTGATAATAGCCATGCAATCTTCCTTTGGATTGATAACTGTATTACTAGGAAAAGTACCCGGAATTCTTTCTGAAACCTGCTTTGCAAGTTGGCCTATCTGATTCTCCAGGTTCTTTATGGAAGCACTTGTATTTTTGTTGTTGGCTCTTTGCTCCTCCATGAAAGCATTTGAATGTTGAGCCATCTGTGCCACTAGCTTTTCCAATTCAGAGGGTTCCTTTGCTTGAATTTGTGGAGGCTGCTGGTAGTTATTAGATTTGTAATCCATGCCAGCTCCTTGAGTTCTTCGCTGAAAATTTCCACCACCACCTCCAGCACCATAATTATTGTTCCTTGGAAAGTTTGACGGCTGAGGCCGCTGGTCATACCATATTCCATTCACCTGTACTTGTTGAGGTGAATCATCTGATAACGAATTAGAGCATTCGTTGGATTTGTGAGCTTCCTGAGGAGTTGATTGAACATGAGACACTTGGAATTTTTGAAATCGCTGCCCCAAACTGTCAAACTTACTATCAATCTTTTTGGATAACAGTTCAGCGAGCAAAGTGTCATTGTTTTCTTGTTTTATCACTCCTCTTTTTACTGAGGCTGGAACACTCTCATTTTCATCTCTTGCCAACTTCTTTATCAGATTGAGGGCTTGCTCTGAGGTACTCTGCCGAATAGAACCTCCAGCTGCACCATTAATCACCAACCTTGTTTCAGGAGAAATGCCATTAAAGAAAATTGCTACCTTTCTGTCATTGTCTCCCTCCCATTGTGGACACTTCCGGATAAGTTCTTGGAATCTATTCCAAGTTGCACACAATGATTCTCCTTCAAATTGACGGAAATTCGTGATTGCATTCACCAGCTGATTATATTTCTCCACAGAAAAGAAATGGGCAAAGAATTTGTTTGACAAATCTTCCCATGTTGAGATACTATTTGCTGGTTGCCTTTCTATCCATTTGAGAGCACTTCCCTTAACAGCAAAAGGAAATAGTCGGAGCCTGATAGCATCAGCTGGCACACCATTGTGCTTCGTAGTGTCACAGATCATCAGAAATCGATCTATGAACTCATGAGGGTCTTCCTCGTCAGCACCAGAATATTGAGCTCTTGCCACCAAAGAAATCAATGATGGTTTCAACTCAAAATTGTTTGCTTCCACCGTCGGCCTGACTATGCTTGAGTTTGGCCTATTGAACACTGGTGTCAGAATACTTTCCAACAATCTTGGGGGTGGATTGTGGCCTATGCCACCATCATCGTTGTTGTCTCCTTCCATCTCTTGTTTTGGTTGTGCAGGTACGCTTTTCAAATCTTCCCAAATTATCTGCCTAGCCGCCTTCCTCAGTCTCCTTTCAGTCCTTGAAATTTCAGGATCAAGCAAAAAGTCTTTAGATGGAAGTCTACCTCGCATAAAACTCAGAAAAATTTGTTAATAGCACCTTTAAAATGCAAACAAGAATAATAAAATAAAATAAAATTCAATCTCAAAGATCAAAGATTATTTATAATATTGAAATTTTCAATCCCCGGCAACGGCGCCAAAAACTTGATGCTATCCGGCAAGTATACCGTTTCGCATAAGTAGTAAAGTAGTAAGAAAGATCGTCTCCTCAGGGATTGAAAACCAAGTACTAAAATAATCAGTCACTTTAAGTTGAAAAACTTGATCTTTTGTTGGGAAAATTAAATTGAATCTTAGTAACCATAAAAGTAAAGACTTATTTTTGAGTTTTTGTATTTTCAAGAATGAAAAGAAGAATAATAATGGAGTTGGTTTTGAAAATATGAGAAAGAATTGCAGTTAGGGAACACTCTCCCTATGATCCCCACTTATTACTTTGGATTGATACAAAATACTTATTTATATAATTTCTCAGATAATTATGATCTCAATATATTAATAATTAAATCTCAATCCCTTGGTAACTTAACCCTTTAACCTCACTTAGAATCCTAATCCCTTAGTAACCCCTCATGAGAATTAAGCAATGAACACAATAATTCCAACATCTGCAATTAAATAGACATCTATCCCTAGTATGCATACCAATAGTTATCTTATCTCCTTTCGAGATCAGAAACCTCAATATCCCTATTTAAGGTTCTAACCCTCAAACTATTTTCAACTATCAAATTGATCAAGTTTAATAAAGAAAATATCAAATACGCACAAGATAAGATAAAGAAATTTATATAAACGAGTAAAATAATTTAAATCAATCCGTCATAACAAGGGTTCATATAGGGTTGTGACCCTAACTACAATAAAAGAACTTAGCCAGACATAGTCATATCCGACATAAACAAATATTCAAAAGAAAGCATAAAAACTATAATTACTAGAAAGAATGGAGAAGAATTCTTGATCTTCAGTCCTCTACTGCTTGCTCCGAGTTTTGAAATTGGTTGCTTTGTTGTGCTCCCAATCTCCTTATTTATAACTACCGGCATTGAGCCCATCCAAGAGTTTGTATTTGATTTAAACTTTGTTTCCTTTTTTTCATGTAACAACCTTGGAGATTTGATTGATGAATTAGAATTTCAAATCTTGATTCAATCTTACCACAAATCATCTAATCTTATCTCTAATTTGGATAGAGATCTCATTGCTGAATCAAAAACTTGATTTTTATATCTTTTTCTTTTCCAAAATTGCCCCGTTGCAAAACACGGGGTCTGAGAATTCGCAAACTGACGCTCTCAGCGTCAAATTCACACTTCAAGCGTGAATGCTTCTGTCTGAAAAATTCCTTCCACGCTGCCAGCGTGGATTTTGATTTTGCAAAATCCTCGTTTTGCTCCAGTTTGTTTGCTTTTTCCTACAAAATTAGCATAAAATCAGTATTCAATCCTTGATTAAGATTTTGACAAATTAACAGTGATTCTTGCTCTTTTTCTTAAGATTTCATCAACATTCTTTCTCTTTTTGGCTCAGATTTCCTTATACGCCAGGCGCATATCAGGATTCCTCTATGTTGTGGCATCGGAGATTGGGACATATCTCCATTCAGAGAATTAAAAGATTACTAAATGATGGAGTACTTATTACTTTAGATTTTGCTGATTTTGAAACTTGTGTAGATTGCATTATGGGAAAGCAATCCAAAAAAGGTGCCAAGAGTATTGAATTGTTAGAAATAATACATACATATATTTGTTGTCCAGACATGGACGTATATGGTCAAAAATACTTTATCTCTTTCATAGATGATTATTCACGATACATGTATCTCTACATGCTTAATAGTAAGTATGAAGCATTAGATGCCTTTAAGGTATTTTGATAGAAAGTAGACAAACAATGCGGTAAGCAAATTAAAATCGTGAGATCAAATAGAGGTGGAAAATATTATGGTAGATACACTGAAGATGGACAAGCACCTAGTCCGTTTGCATAGTTTCTTGAAGAGCGTGAGATAGTTGCCCAATACACTATGCCTGGTTCTCCAGATCAGAATGATGCAGCATAAAGAAGAAATCGAACATTAATGGATATGGTGCAAAGTATGCTTAGTTTCTCAAAGCTTCCTAAGTCTTGTGGATTGAAGCACTTAAGATGATAGTGTACATATTAAATCGAGTTTCAACTAAGGTTGTCCCAAAGCTACCATTTGAATTATTTAAAGGTTGGAAACCGAGTTTGAAACATGTACACATTTGGGGATGCCCGGCTGAAGTCAAAATCTATAACCCGTAAGAAAATAAGCTTGACCCAAGGACAATTAGTGGGTATTTCATTGGATATGCCGAAAGGTCTAAGGGATGCAAATTTTACTGTCCATCTCATAGTACAAGGATTGTGGAATCAAGAAATGCTAAATTTCTTGAAAATGACTTGATTAGTGGGAGAGATCAATTCAGAGACTTTGTTTCTGAGAAAATCATTCAGTTGCTCAACCATCCACTTCAAGTTTGAGATTGGTTGTTCTTAATACCCCTCCAACTTAATCGGGTATTGTACAACCAGTCATTCAAGATACACAGCCTGCTAATAATCTAGTAGATTAAGTTGTTCATGAGAAACAAGTAGAAATTGTTGATCGACCGATTGAACAACAAGTTCCTCAAGAAGATAATGAAACAACATTGAGAAGATCTACCAGAATAAGAAAATCAGCGATACCAAGTGACTTTGTTGTGTATCTACAATAAGCTGACTATAATATTAGAGCAAAAAATGATCTTGAAACGTTTTCACAAGCCATGAATTGTAAAGAATCAAATTTTTGGTATAACGCTATGAAAGATGAATTGAGTTCTATGGCAACTAATGAAGTCTGGAATCTTTTTCAATTTCCTGATGGTGCAAAAGCCATCAGATGTAAATGGGTCTTTAAAACTATGAAAGACTCATTAGGCAACATTGAGAGATATAAAGTAAGACTAGTAGCCAAAAAATTTAATCAAAAAGAAGGAAATGACTACAAGGAGGCATTTTCTCATGTATCTAAGAAATATTCTCTTCGTATCGTTCTAGCATTAGTTGCACATTTTGACTTGAAGTTACAACAAATGGATGTGAAAATAGCTTTTCTCAATGGAGACCTTGAGGGAGAGGTTTATTTGAAACAACTAGAAGAATTTTTCTCTAGTAATGGTGAGCAATTAGTATGCAAACTTAAGAAATCTATATATGGATTGAAACAAGCTTCTCGTCAATGGTATTTGAAATTTCATGATGTTATTTCTTCATTTGGTTTTATAGAGAACATCGTGGATCATGTATATATCAGAAGGTCAGTGGGAGCAAAGTGTGTTTCCTTATTCTATATGTGGATGATATTTTACTTGCAACCAATGATAAGGGTTTACCATATGAGATGAAACAATTTCTCTCTAAAAACCTTGATATGAAGGATTAGGTGATGCCTCTTATGTTATTGGCATCAAGATAGATAGAAACAGAATAAGGGGTGTTCTTGGTTTATCTCAAGAGACCTATATCACAAAGTTTTAGAAAGATATAGAATGAGTGATTGTTCACCAAGTGTAGCTCCCATTGTGAAGGGTGACATGTTTTGATTTAAACTAGTGCCCGAAAAATTATCTTTAACGCGAACAAATGAAGAACATTCCTTATGCTTCAGCTGTTGGAAGCCTAACGTATGCTCAGGTCTGCACAAGACCTGACATTGCTTTTGCGGTTGGAGTATTAGGAAGATATCAAAGTAATTCAGGCTTAGACCACTGGAAAGTTGCAAAGAAAGTAATAAGATACCTTCAAGGGACTAAGGATTACATGCTTATGTTTAGACGGACTGACAACTTGGAAGTAATTGGCTACTCAAATTCAGACTACGCTGGTTGCATTGATTCAAGAAAATCCACTTCAGGATATATTTTCAAGCTAGCTAGTGGAGATGTGTCTTGGAGAAGTGTCAAGCACACCTTGACTGCTACTTCCACTATGGAGGCTGAGTTCGTTTCTTATTTTGAGGCTACCTCACATGGTGTATGGATGAGGAGTTTCATTTCGGGTCTTAGAGTTATGGATTCTATTTTTAGGCCATTAAAGATATATTTTGATAATTTAACTGCTGTTTTTATGGTTAAAAATAACAAAAGTGGTAGTCGAAGCAAGCATATTGACATTAAATATCTAGCCATAAGAGAACATGTTAAAGATAAAGCAGTGGTTATTGAACGTATTAGCACTGAATTATCACAATATATCTTTAATGGCCTAAAAATAGAATCCATAACTCTAAGACCCGAAATGAAACTCCTCATCCATACATCATGTGAGGTAGCCTTAAAACAAGAAACGAACTCAGCCTTCATAGTGAAAGTAGCAGTTAAGGTCTACTTGACACTTCTCTAAGACACAGTTCCACTGGCTAGCATGAATATTTATCATGAAGTTGTCATTAGTTCAATTGGAAAAAGACTACCCATTAATGCAGGTGGTTATGGGTTCAATTCTTATCTCAAGCAATTTGTTGATTTCTTTTTTCTTTTTCTTTTTTATTTCTTTAATTGCCAAGTCAGCATAACATAACATTAATTATCAAAAGACAAAATACAAATCGTAACTAATAACTGAAACTAACTACAATATTAAAATCTCGTGAATATTGAATAGATAACAACAACAGTTAAGCCAATATTCAATTCAATAACAATCAGTTACTAATCACAAGAGTTCAAAAGTAAGTATTCATGAAAGTGAATAAAGTCATGGAACAAATAGCTAACATAGTAATTCACGTTAACACTGAATATAAAATTCAAAAGTGATACTAAAGGCCAACAGTAAATCATGAAAAGCCAATTCCATTATCATGCTTACAGTGAATGGTGGTGGAAACATGCAAACCATACTTCAAACACCTTTCATGAAAATTGAAGAACCAACCAAGACAAGAATAGTGAATTGAAAGTAAGCAATTCAGATACACATACTAAAGTTCAGAAATCACTTATATTCTTAATCACATCACGTGAATATTTATAAACTCAAAGTCCAAAAGTGAATTACTAAAAGCAGTATGAAAAACATGCTTACAAATATTCAAAAGCAAACTTTCAAAAGTCACCGACAATGTCAGCTAACATTGAATAAATATTCACAAAGATGCTTTATGAAACAATTCATCAAAAGAGATTTTCACTAAAATAGAGTTGAAAAATCCGTCGTCTTCAACCAGTGTCATCTTCAATCTCTAGCCAGTTCTAATCCGGATAAAAAACCCAACGATTTTCCAGTCATTTTTGCACCAAAAATTCATAATTTTTTTACCTAAAACTACCAGAATTTTTTTATCCCATTTGATTTCCAATTCTAGTTTTATTATAAGGCACTCAAACCATGATTTTAGAAAATCAAAATATTGCAAAGGCAACCATACAAAGGCAAGGCAGAGGTCACATACAAGCTCTGATACCAAATGTAAGTTCTAAATATATACTGATGATCTAATCATGCTTATAAATTAGATCTAATGCGGAATAAGATACACCATAAATACCTCCTGCCATTGCTTTCCTTGTTGCTCTAAATGGTGACTGTAACTTATGCGAAAATTCTTTAAGTCTTCCAAACTCTTGTCTACAGCTCAGATGGTGTGTAGCTCTGTAGTAGAGTGAGTTCAGGGACTTAAGAAAACTGAAGTACACCCTTTTATAGACTCAACCATCGTAGAGTTCTTTCAAGTGTGCACTAAAGATAGCGAAGTTGATGGAAACCAAAACCAAAATTAGGTACTCCATTATGCAATATATTATCATTAGCGGACAATGTAAGTGGACCACATAGGATTATACCACCACTAACATATTTTTACTAACATTCCTCCACTTTGTCCACATATACCATCATATATTATAGTAAGAAACAGAATACATGAATCATGGTGGTAGGTCTTCTAATTTGTGCGAGTATTATCTTCCATTCTCCACAATGCATCTCTTCTAACAATATATGTTATTTGTTGACCTAAAGCACTACAGGATGAAAATCACAGTTTATATCTCTAAAGGCAATAACTATTAGTTGGCTTGGTGTTGTCTCACAATATTAGGAGCCATGTAGATAGCAAATGTTGGGCTTTGGATAAAACAAGTAGTTTTTATTCCAATGTGCGTTATATGCTATAAGACCCCAATAAATTGCTCTGATGCAACTCTATGTTGCTACAAATAAATTGCTAATTCCTATCTTTGCATAGCAGGTTTGCATTTTGTTCCTGCAGGTTTGACTTGTTCAGAAAGGAGCATCACCACCATGTTGAGGAGCATATATGAAGATGCTAGGGTGTTGAAGAGCTTTCCTTCTTTTCCCACTAATGTGTGGGTAATACCGAACCCGAGAAACAAACCCTCGTGGCAGCATGTGAACATACAATAACAATTATTTCATCGTAAAGTTGATGCATCCTTATTAGCCATAACTTCGGTGACTGGAACAATAATAGCTACGAGACAACATTGTTTTTCTTTGTTTCAGGCTTTCATTTCCAAAGCCACATTAATGCCTTAGCATCTCAGCCAAAAAGCATCTCAATTCTTAGCCCCTTGGAGCCATCTTATTCACTGGTAAACTATCTTGGTTACCAACAAGCACCTCGACTTCCAACAAGACTAGTTTTTCGACACTATATATGTGGTTATTTCCAAAACCTCTATTATTTTTATTAAAACATTTTTACAAGCATATAACAATCTACGTATGACACATTTCTTGCAAGTTTGCATATTTCATATATTTCAGGATACAATACATCCACCAACGTCATAATTCAATTGTGAAGCAATCACAATCCGATTAGAAGCATCAAGTTCCTTGTTGCCTAAGATGCAGTGTTGTTAAACCGACCCGACCTGGGTCCCGGTGACCCGATGGGGTAACCGATTTAGGTCACATTTTGGACCGCCCGATTTTTTCTGGATCCCGTTGACCTGTCGGGTCTTGTGAATCGGTTCGGCTCAAATTAAAAAAAAAAATATCATATCCCTAAGAAAGCACAAAAGCTAGCGAAATTCCTATTTCCCTTTCAACAACAAAAAACACAAAAAAACACGATGGTGGTGGTGGATTCCACATATCATCGTCGCCGTAGGTGGTGGTCTTCGTTGTCATCGTATGTCTCTTCCTTTGAGTCTCCCTCTTTCCCTTTCCACAGAGCCGATCATTTCCATTTTGTTGTTGAGATCCTCTTCTCAGTTTCTCTAATCGATTTGTTTGGCCGAATCATCATTTGCTTGTTGTCTCCCTTTTACAAAACACGACTATTGTTGAGATCCCCTCTCTATTTCAACAACAAACGTAGCGTTTGCTCAGTGAGCCAGGTAACTTCTTATTCTAAGCTCCTCTTCTTCTTCCATGGAGGGAATACTGCCAAAAAAAATTTATTATTTTCTTTCGCTTTCGCAACCCCCCTTTCTCTCTCGCTTTCTCTGTTGTGCTTTGCTTGTTCTTATAGTAAACATATAATGAACAAGGCAGAGGCTGAGATTCCCTCTCCCACTTTGTTCTATGTGTTTGCAATTTGAGTGTGTTTGTGTGAATCTACGGGTTGAAGTTAAAAGAGAAGTATGAATCTCATTCTGCATTTATGTTTCAATTTTTTGGCCGATCCGTGTTGAAAGTTCAATCTGCTTCATCACTTCCTAGTAGAGTTTTTCCCATTGTGGAAAAGGAGGTATCCTTTCTTGCTTTCCTGATATCTATTTTTAAACTTGTCATGTGAAGATACAAATGATAACTCAAGTGGTGTTTTTAGGATACGTTTTTTTTTGTACATTTTTAGGATTTATTTTTAATTCTCAATGTGTATGATCATTTATCATTTGCTGAAAATGGGTTTCTATTGAGTCCTTGGCTGCTCCTTAATTATGAACAATGGTTATAAATTACAATAGTTTTGATTTCTTTTTAAACTGGAAAAGCTCTCATGTTCATATGATGTTCTCCATTTCTTAACTTTAATTTTTTTTGGTGTGTTCTTTTTCCTCTTTTCATTGAACCATGTCTCCGTTATGGTTTTTTGACTTCAACTTTTTGAATAAAAATGGGCCATCAAACCATCATTGTTTCTTACTAGTTCTTTGTAGGGGTGTTCAAAATGTCCAAAAGATCCAAACCAGTCCATAACCAAATCGAACCATATTTAAAAAACTGGTTTTTCTAAAAAGCGATTTTATGTCAAACCACTCTTTATTTTCCAGATCCGTTTCATTACCGATCCAAAAAAAATAATTGGATATCCATTTGTTTTGGTTTTACACCATTTTTATTTACTCCAAGCGACGTCGTGAGAGAGGGAGCATCTCGTGAACCAGTCGGTAGCTAATTTTGAACCCTAACTTCAATATTCCAATTTCTCCCTTTTCTACTGGCTCAACCCTCTTGTCTTCTACACGCGCCATCGTCACATTACACTCTCTCGCTGTAATTTCAACCATCTCACACCTCGTCTTTTTGCAGGTTTTCTCTGCTTCCATTTGGATTGTGGAAATCTAGCAGGTAACTTGCCATCTTCACGCTTTGGTTTTCCATCTTCTCCAGCTCTTCCTTATCTTTGTTTTTTTATTTTGTGAATCACTTAATATGTTTCTTCTGCCATTTTTTAATCTCCAATATCAATGGGTATTCCTAAAATCAACATTTCTTCTAATTCAAAGTGTGTAGCTTTAATACATGGGTTTGATTTTGAAGGGAAAATTCATCCCAATCCCAACCAAATTGGGGTTTTGCTTTGAAGGATCCTTCTTTGCTGATTCAGTGACTTTATTGTGGGCATTTTCTCTTTCTTTGCTTTTGATTCATTTTTGAAAATATTCCATTTGTGTTTCTCTGCATGCGGCGAGTGTACTACTATAAATTCCATTCATTAGCACATAAAATTTTGCAAACTTTCCTTCTGGGATGGCAAATTTTCGATATATATATATATATATATATATATATATATATATATATATATATATATAAAACTTGGTAATGCCTGAAAATTTGAGTTTATACCTTTGAGTTTACTTTGAATAGTTGTCTCCATTTTAATCTTCAGAAACATATTGGATTTTCCCTACAGTCCCAGGTAACATTATTTTTTTTTTATATATAATTCCTAGATGACTTTATACAGAAATTTAGGCTATATGAGACTCAATCCATAATGCCTTTTTTTTCTTTCATTGTTGTGTAAATTTATTATAGTTTGTTCTCTACTAATGTTATAGGGTGATCTCTTTGATTTTGTCAAGTGGTTAGCTCGTTGTGTTATAGAAATATAAATGTCAATAATTTTCAATATCCAATGCAGGTCTAAACAATGTTTTTGTTTCTTGTTCATATTCATATAGTGTAAACATGTTTTAGTGCATTTATTATCCTAGTTATACACCATTCATCATCTCAAAGTAATTTAGCTCGTTATAGCTTTACTACATTTTATTTCCTTATGCCAAATTTTGTATTATGTGTTATGTCTTTATTATTTTTGTATTTATATTCCTAGTTAAGGCATTAGTCCTTCTCTTGTTTTGTGTTAAATATTTTTTTTCGGTGCTTTTCTTTTGCTGTTATTTTGCAATTGTTTTTGTTGAATTTAATTAGATTAAAATTTAATCAATTACTTAATTGGATTGTGAATTTTTTCTTAACTATTATCAAGAGATTTATTTTAATGGTTGGATATATTTGTGAAAAGGGTAGTTGGGTGTATGAAGTTGGTTTGTGTTTTTTTTGTTTTTTTTTTTTTACGATTTTATGTTTTATAACTTTTTATCTTCCTCCTGATTTCATGTAAAATTTCAATTTTATTGATTATGACTATAGGGACTAGTTACATGACATATAGTTGTAGATGGTGTAGTATAGAGTCCTTACGCGGATTCTATCATGTACTCCTTTAAGCTATTTTAAGAAAGGACGGTGAAAATGAAGTGGTCAAATGTGTAGTGTGAACCTTATCCGTTTTCAACATAGATGTGATATGATACCTTCGAGGAACGATTTGATGCCATTGGGGGCATGATGTTTAAAGATGGATTCTTATATTAAACTGTATTTATAAAATACATTAGTCCCAGAGCATCAATCTGTCATTTTATGAGCTTGAAAAATTTCATATATAAGTGAGAATGGAGATACTAATACTCTGTTTGCAAACAGAAAGTGAAAAATATGAAAAATGTGAAACCACAATGCATACTTCTTAAACTCCCTTCAATCCATATATGATTCCTATAAGAGACCCTGGAGGTTTGTTTTATTTTATTTTTATAGGGTTGATACTTGAGTCTCTTTTTTGTCTAATAAGCATAATTGCTAATATTTCCCAAATGTACTACTTAATTTTTTTAAGTAGTAGATTTGAATTTACTTAGTTTTCTTTTTTATTGAATTTAACATGGTTGACATCAGAATTAGTTTAATGCTGTGAATGTATATAACTTTTCTAGTACAGAAACCTGAAAAGCTCTAGACATGACATATAATCCCAAATTGTTCTTTTATTTTTGTTGCAACAGTCTGCTGCACTAATGCTTCTTATTTACAATGGTTATTTCTATTTTTCAATAATGTCATATAGCTAGAGTACGAGTAGTTTTCAGTTAGCTTTTATATCCTTAGAATTAGAAACATGTTAATTCACTGAACTCCTTGTACATTTTTATTTGTGATAAGATTATTTTATCTCTTTGTTGTTTAATCTAAATTCACTTCATAGTAGTGAGAAAGAATGTTGAGATATATGCTTTTCACTTATGCACAAATTAGTGGTTATTACTAATCAATGTTCACTAATGATATTTGTTGCAGATCGTTTTGTACACTGAATTATATGTAAGTGCTTCAACCATTTTGTTTCCTTTGAAAACACATGTGTTCTGTTGTGCTCTCCCTGTATGTATAAGATCACTTTTTCATGAGTGCAGACATGTTGTGTATGGAATGCAAGAGAAAGACTCTAATTTGATGGAGTCACTAGTTGTATTACCTTGTCTATGGATATTACTTGACTTCATATTGCTTTAGAATCTTTAATTGGGGCTATCTGGATGAAAATAATAGCCAACCAATTGCAGCTACATTCTGAGGTAATATGTACCCATACCATGGAATAATTTTTCATCAAACTGGTTTTGTGCACAACTCATCAAAAATTGGTTTTGAATTTTTACAAAATATTTTTTTTTGTTATAAAATCGATTTTAAACTTAATAACTGGTTTATGGTTTATAACCGGTTTTGATTTAAAACCGGTTTTAAATCAAAACCGGTTATGAACCACAAACCGGTTTTAGAATTGATTTCAAACTGGTTTGGACAAATTAAAAATTGGTTTTTTAAAAAAAGTGGTTCGGTTTAAAAATCAAACCGTTTAAAACTGGTTCGGTTCGGTTCGGTTTTTGACAAAAATCGAACTGAACTGCTCCATGCACACCCCTAGTTCTTCTTTGTTGAATTTTGTTCAAAATGTGATGGGATTGATAGATGATTGTTCAATTTGAACATGATAGGGTGATAATCTTTTAATTTTTTCTTGAGCAAAATTCAGTTAAATGCACCATTTGAGGAAAATGTGAGTTATCTTTCGAGTGCAATTTTTACTCATCTTACACATGATATTTGTCAATAAGTACAATCAAGATATTTCCTTTGCTTATCATCTACCTACTTCTCCCTTGTTTATGCAGAATTGGAACTGCATGTGGAGATTACTAACTGAGTAACTGATAATCAAAGATGGGTGAAATGACTATAGTTATGAACTTGTAATAGTGTAACTGGGTAATTTTTTAGCTTATTTAGTGAACCTTGTTTATCCTATTTTAGATATGGAGAATATTTTAAATTTATATGTTCATATTTATATATATATTCGGGTCAACCGGTTTGACCAGTGACCCAGTACCTTGACCGGGTCGAGTTTAACAACACTGCTACGACGCCTTTAGCACCCACCTTTTTCTAAGCCAGAAGCAGGAAAACTAAAAATTCTTTGTTGCTTAAAACAAAAGAGCTTGGGCACCCGTCCCTTTTCAAGTTGGAAGCGGGAAAATTAAAAGTCTCTTATTACTTAAGAAAAAAAAACCTTGGGTACCCGTCCTTTTCCAAGTCGGAAGCAAAAAAATCGAAGTCCCTTGTTGCCTCAGGCACCTTGGCACCTGACTTATCCAAGAAGGAAGCGGGAAGAAGGATTATCAAAGTCTCTTGTTGACTAAATGCACCTTGGACACCCGTTTTTACAAGAAAGAAGCGGGAAACAGGATTAACAAAGTCCCTTGTTGCCACAGGCACCTTGGGCATCTGACTTACCCAGGAAAGAAGCGGGAGGCAAGATTAACAAAGTCTCTTGTTTCTTAATTAAAGGTATCTAGGACAGCCGACTTGCCAAGCCGAAAGCATGGTCAGTATATCCTGTTTTCCAACTTTCGCTTATATTTGACAACAGAGACAAAAGAGGAAATATAAAATGCATTCATCGAGATATCTTCGACCAGCAAACAAAAGAAGCAAGTAAAAGAAAAAATATTGTTTGATACATCACTTGAGTTCAATAATGAACTGTGAGCATTAAGTCCCTTGCCTTTCTAAGGCCATGGGCACTTGCTTCTCTCTAGGGCCCGGGCCATAAGTCCTTATGATTTCTAATGATCCTGACCAACGCATAAAGAATCTTCATATACGGTTCTCACACCCTACTCAGGTACACAATAAACAATTAATTTTTTTATTTGTTACAGGTCTAAGTTGGCATCCTGAGTTTTCACCTCTAACTTCAAACTCCGAAGGAATTACAAACTCGAAGATGACTATGAGAAGCAAGCAACCCGACAAAGCAACTTGGAACCCAGAAGCACTCACAATTAACGGGGGCTACGTCCTTGAGCTCAGACAAATTTCAACTAGTTGGATTTTTTCAGGCACTCATATCCTTTTACACAACACTAAATACTATTTGATAGGCACATGGCTTTACTTTCACCCCGGCATTCTGACTTTGTGCACTGTTAGGCTGAGGGGCTTATGTTATAGACCAGTTAAATGGTCCCCAATTCCTAACCCCACTACTTGACATGTACTAAACATTTCACTCCATCATTCTCTCTTAACTTCCTTCCACTATACATAACCAACCCCTAAGCATTGCATGACATCACTAAGTCACTTGCAAAACCACTAACTATGTGCACAACTTTCCCTAACTGCTAGTGCACTTCATCTATATATGGTTCCCCATAGCAAAGGATGAGATAAGTTCTTCAGTATTCACAAGGTTTGCCACCAAAGCTACAACCTTCACACGCGCCCAGAGCACATCCTATCTATTAAGCAAGTGATTTACACACACACCCCTTATTCATACCATGGGACTTTGGCCTGAGGTGCAGGACTTCCTGTCATCTTTACCATAAACTCCGTAGATACAATTACCAACACTGGACATTGATGTTCACCTCCGAACAAAACCAAATATTGAATTTAATCTGTGCTGCATATAGGTCAGAGTTGCTCCATTTAAGAGTCTGTTAAAATGGCTAAAGATAAGGATAGTGTAATTTCGCGCATGGTTTTGACTCCATATCACGAAGTACTTTCGGATGTGATAATACTTCTTGTATTGCAGAGTAATTAACATTTTGTTGGGGTTTAAAATTTTGGGCATTATGTACAAAATAAAATAAAATTAGGCATTTACTTTTTCATGTACAACATTTTCAATTGCTTGCTTGTTGAAAACAATTTCAAGTTTTAACATAAACAATTTCGTGGGGTTTAAAAAAATCTGAAATTCAGCAAACGTTAAATAATAAATTGGATGTGATAAAAATATTCAGGAAATTAAGTTTCTTAAATGCCTCAATGACAAGTTGCGGGGATAGCTCAGTTGGGAGAGCGTCAGACTGAAGATCTGAAGGTCGCGTGTTCGATCCACGCTCACCGCATTATGGCATTAATTTTTTTTTCATTTTATTTAATGACAAAAACAAAAGATAACATGTGGATAGAAAGATATGAGATAGAGATACATTAAAGCCTTCTCATTGGTTGCTCCAAAGTCCGAACCACACCATCCCCACCACGAACTTCTACTCTTGTGTTCCTAACCACACATTCCTATGATTCTCTTTCCCTACATATGATGTCACACTCAGCTTTCCTTTCTACCCATTTCTGTAAACTGTTCTTATTATTATCATCTTTTTAAGTAAATTAAGGTTTGAACTGAATAAGCACCTAAAAGCTTGGAACTTAGAAGTCATGGCAGCAACATTGATGGCAGCCACAGCAAGCTCTGGCATTGTTATCAAACCAACTACTTTCCTTGGCCAAATCAAGGGTACCAACACCAACCCTCTAAGAGATTTTGTCTCCATGGGAACCGGAAAATACACCATGGTACTCTCCAAAAAAAAAAAAAATCACTTTTTTTCACTTTTTGTCTCACTCTCACAACAGCTTTTTAGTGTTGGTTGTGTGAATAAATATATATATTGGGTTTGTGTTTGTGAACATGCAGGGCAATGAATTGTGGTATGGACCAGACAGAGTGAAATACTTAGGACCCTTTTCAGCTCAGACCCCTTCATACTTAACTGGAGAATTTCCAGGGGATTATGGATGGGACACTGCTGGTTTGTCTGCTGACCCAGAAGCATTTGCCAGGAATAGGGCTCTTGAGGTTAGTTTTCTCACTCATTCCCCCCTTTTTTTTTTCTTTTATGAAGGTTTCAATTATCAATAGCCAAACTTCAAAACTTTTCTGGTTCTCACAAACCATAATTCATTAAGCTTCTTTAATATATAAAATAAAAAAAGAAAAATAACTTTGCCTTTGTTTACATATTAGTACATTACACAAGGTTCTAACTAATCTTACTTAAAAATAGTAAAATAGTCTTTTAAGGAAAAACCAAGTGCTAGAAAAAAAAACCTGAAGGCCTAAACTTCAGTTGATCTTTTTACAATAAGAATCATCTTATTGTAGGGCTTGTATCATTTGTTTTAAAATGAAATCATTAGAGCAGATAGGTTTTATTTAATATGTTAATAATGAGACCAATACATCATAAACATCACTTTTATTCCAGGTAAGTGATAAAAAGGACTAAAAAGAGTAATCTAGGACGAGGTAGGATATTCATATTATCAAATTTTTCTACTACTACTCTAATCACCATTGGATTCAAAAGTTTTTTTTCTTTTCTCTCTTCATTCAATTTTTCCTCTAATCCAATGGTGATTAGAGTGGTAGTAAAAAAATTTGATAGTATGAATATCCTCCCTCATCCAGGACGTAATAATGGTAATAGCTTTCCTTCATTGTGTTTTAAGAAAACAATATGTAATCTATTTCTCACTCTATTAAGCCTTGTTTTAGTGACTTAAATAATACTAAAATTTTATGTTGAATAAGGTGATCCATGGGCGTTGGGCTATGCTTGGAGCACTAGGATGCATCACCCCAGAAGTGCTTGAAAAGTGGGTGAAAGTGGACTTCAAAGAACCAGTTTGGTTCAAAGCAGGAGCTCAAATATTCTCAGAAGGTGGCCTTGACTATTTGGGGAACCCAAACCTTGTTCATGCACAAAGCATCTTAGCAGTTTTAGGATTCCAAGTAGTTCTAATGGGTCTTGTTGAAGGTTTCCGCATCAATGGCCTTCCTGGAGTTGGAGAGGGTAACAACCTCTACCCTGGTGGTCAATACTTTGACCCTCTTGGTCTTGCTGATGACCCTGTCACTTTTGCTGAGCTTAAGGTTAAGGAAATCAAGAATGGTAGGTTGGCTATGTTCTCTATGTTTGGTTTCTTTGTTCAAGCCATTGTCACTGGTAAAGGCCCTTTGGAGAACCTTTTGGATCACCTTGACAACCCTGTGGCTAACAATGCTTGGGTCTATGCCACCAAGTTTGTGCCTGGTTCTTAAACATAGACTTCCCTATCCATAATCCCTATGTGTGAATGATGAGACATGCTGATTTCTGTGTAGATTATGATCATAATGATTGTCGGATTAGTGTACTTCTTAAGGGCTAATGTTCATTTAAAACCTGGGAGATCCCATCTTAATCTACCCCCCCCCCCCCCCCACAAATAAGAAAGGTATAATTTCATTAACTTTTAACAACAAAACTATAATTAAACTACTCGGATTAATATATTGGGTAATTAAACGATGATTTTATGTTTATCATGTAACATAACACAACTTCATTTTCCTACACACACATTAAAGAGGTGAAGTCCACGTGTTTTTTTTATCTTTCATCATTCCACTTTCTCTCTCCATTTTGTTGTGGGTTGAAAACAAAACTTAAGTTATGTAACATAACATTAATAAAACCCTTAAATGATATCAACCAATGAATTGTCTATTGTTGTGGTTAAAAATGATTGTTTGAACCCAAGTTTAAAAGTTTGATCCTTAAAAGAACACCCTTGGAGAGATTTTTTATTTTCACTATAATCGGGTTGATATTGCTTTACCTGAGGAATATGTTTCTCCTGTTATCTCACGTAAAACACAAAAAAATAAGTGGCACCTAATAAGAAAAAGAGAGAGAAAGAAAAAATTGGGTTTCACACTTTTTGTATGATATAAGAGATAAATTATCCCATGTAACATGAAAAATATATTTTCCATGTAACTTAGTAATTAGAATAACAATTGTTTAGTTTATTAATATATCTCCATTTATTAAAAGGGTTTTTTAACATATGTTTACTTAAGGTCAGTATAAAAAAATTAAAATATTAATAATTGTAATTTATTAAAAAATTCATGTTATTTTTTTCTGAATTTTTAAAATATTACATGCTTATGCTTTTTATTTAATATTTTTTATTTTTTTTATTTCTTGCGTTTTACTTTTATCACTTAAAAGTTTTATTCAAAGCCTTAATCATTCTTTATCGCTCTCTAACCCCCTTCAACATTCAAAAACATTACAATTGTTAATATTCAGAGCAGACAAGTAATTTCCACACTTAAGATAATTTCCTAACTTAAAAGCAATCAGTTTTTTTTTTGGTAATCAAAAGCAATCAGTTATTAGAGTACAAAATCTTTCAAAGTTCTTTGCCTCTTTCAATACTCTTCTTCTCTTTGGCATAAACTACAGAGTTTTAGTAAAAAGAAAAGAATCAATTCTTAGCAATAGATCACATGCTTTAACCAAAAAATAAAACAAACAAAGATCATTTAATTCCCCTTTTAATTCTATAAAAATCAATTATAAAAGACCAATATTCAACAACGGTGAAAATGAGCACCAATTAATTGAGTTTATATTGATTTAACCATGCAGTCAAAGACATACCAAAAACACAAAAAGAGAGATGAATTTTTTTTTCTTCTTACATTGAAGATATCAACACTAACTATTTATACCCGGAGGCTGTGTTTTACATTACATTAGCAACAACAGAATATACATGACCAAACTAGACTACTCAATACAACTATGCAACCCTATAAGTCTACAACTATGCACAACTTCCACCATGCAACAAAATTGGTACATATACAATTTCCTTCCCTTCACCAAGTAGTACAACAGTAACACTCATCAAGTGTTCCCGTAGGATATAGAAGAAGCATCTCCTGGAAAAGACAGACACAGTTTATGACATCAACCCATTTTGCCATTTTTTGCATAATCTTCACCTTTTATACACTTTTAGCAAAGACAATAATCCAAAACTGAATGTTATAGTGCTCTAGAACTGAATTTTCCCCACCATTTTCGCCGACCTTTTTCCACTTCAGAATTACCGAGTTTTTGAAGTCTTGCTTTTGTCTCACGTAATCTAACCTTGTATTCTTTCTTCCACCCCTGAAACCTATGTTTGAGTTTCCTAAGTTCTTCAACAGAATTCGTGTTCACAGATTGTCCTGTTTTAACCTCAAGTAGAGCTCTGGCATCCCCATCAAAGGTTTGTCTGCGCTGCTCAAATTCCTTCATGAGATTGTTAACTGTACTCAAAGTTCCATTAGCATCTCTCCCTGCTCCAGCCTCAGAAAGACTAGTAGAATACTTCAAAGGTGTGCTCGCACCCGGCGTTCGAGGTGTTCGAGATCCCATGGAAGTAGCATCTTCGGAATCATAGCCGAAAGGTGACATAACATCATTTCTTACTGGTTGACCATTGCCATTCTCAGCAAGGCTCTTTCTAGCAGCAGCAAGACTCATCTGAATTGAAATTGCAATCAGAATCTTCTGTTAGATTTAAAACCCTTATGCATTGGACTTATCTAGTGAACAAGGTTGCAACAATCTCATGGTAAAAACGAAAATCAATACAACTAACATATTATTCTCAGTATCAGCAATGATAAATGCAAAGCAAAATCCATCTCAATAACAAACTAGTCCATTATAACAGCATAATGAGCTAGTTAAAAGTTTGGTTTGATCAGATCAATCAACTTCATCCATTACAGTAACATTCATGTGTATGACAAAAATTGAGAACTTGTATGAGCTGAAAACTCACTTGCAAAGATGCCATCTGCTTTTGCCACATATCCTCCATTGATTTCATCTTTGTCTCATATTCAATCCACCTTCTCTCAAATTGTTTTAGTTGTTCCCTCAATTCAGCATTTTCCTCTTCCTTTTGCTCTATAGTTGATTCAGCCTTGACAACCCGCCGTTGGAGTTCTGCTAAAGCTGAAGGCAGATTCTGGACCCGCTCTTTGGACACATCCTGCTAAACCAAAAAAATACAAGACATTTACCATCTTGAGTAGTTGGCAACTTCACAAGAATTATGCAGTTCAGCATTCTATATCCGTAAGATATATTCATTCAAGAGGCACACAAGGAAGACATCATTGAATGTTTCTGCAGAAGGCAGTACAGAAAGCTAAAGGGGGAGACAAATTAAGCTTTTGACCACACCATCGAGCAAATAAGTACTTTAAGTTGGCATAACAGTTAGTATAACAACCACAAAAATCAAGTTAAAAGAAAGCTTTTTGATATCTTGCAGTTGACTACTATAAAAGTAGGCATAAACACAATTTGTGAGATGTTAATCTCGTTTAAGGGACAACTTTGATTGCTACCAATTAAATCTTACGCAAATATGTGCTGATATATACTTACAATTTTACAACCCTAATGAACAAATATAAGCCTTAACTCCGATTTAATTTCTTTAATATGAAAAGTTCCATAAACACATTTAAGTTCCATAAACCCTAAAGTTAAATCTGTCTCCCCCTTTTAATTGGAGTGTCTCTAATTTTATCCACTTTCATGTGCCACCAAAAACGGGGCCTTAAATTCTCGTGTACTTTGATTTAAAGATACCTAGAAATCTAAGATTTTGGCATATCAAACACCTCCGTAGTCACTTGTCTCAGTAAAGGTATTAAATGATGGGTTGAAAATGAACTGAAAAATACATGATATTAGATTAGAAACTCCAAATTGCCACAACTTTTTTAGAAGGATGGAAGAAATAAGAAATATTATTTATATGTATAAAACAACTGAAAAAGAACAAAACCAATGAGTGAACAAAATTAAAACTCAGAGAAAGCAAGACTGGAGTTTAGTGCATTTTTCTAAATTGAAAACGTGCATAGTAAAGTACCTTCACTTCTGACATCTTCTCACGTGACTTTCGCTTAGTTTTTGCATTTTCAGGATATTTCTTTAACTTACTCAAGCCACTAGCACGCTTTCGAACCAGCCACCCACGAATCACTACATGAAAAGGAAACAAACAATAAGCAAAAATCATATGCAATGACCATCCTGAGTGTAAACTCGACAATAACAGAAATACTAACCAGATTGTAGAATTATGACTGCCTGTAACACCTCAATTTTTTCAGTAGAAATAGTTATAGAAGACTTCATCATAATACCATATTTCCTTCTCGCAATTTCTCCACGAACAACTACAATATAACCAAAATAGCAATTAAGATATAGACAAAAACTATAACCAAGAAAAATCACTTGCAATAAGAATTTGACTATTTAGGTCATCAGTTTAGGTACATGAAGTTCTTAACTAAATATATATCAATAAGGTCCTCAGATATAGATTTTAAAAAATAGAAGCAAAAAAGCACCAGGGTATCTTTTTGGTTTATTATGGATTATGTTTTTATGAAAAACATCCAACTTGAAAAATCAGCAAAAAAGGAAAAAGATAGAAAAAGGAAAAATGTGCATAAAGCCTAGAATCAGCTCAGTACTTTTGATCCAAACAAAACTAATAGTAAGCCTGGCATTACATGATTGTAAAGTTGTCGCTCCATTCTTTAGTTCATGGTAATAACTACGAGCTTGATGACCACGAAAGGATTTTTGAACCCCAAGTATTCCCTTCAAAATCAGTTTCCTCCTATCCTCCAATGCACCAATCTACAAAATCAACCAGAGAACACGAAAATCAAATCAGAGAAACCACTACATGAATTAATATATAATCCAGCTGAAACATGATATTTAAAGACAAAATATAATTCAATGCTCTGCCAAGCAAACAACTTCAATTTCAGAAACAACATATTTAGTAAAAGCATATAGTTGATAACTTTCTACACATCAACTGCCATGTCATGTCAAGTCAACCATGATCAGGGTGGTCAATTTTGGATCGTAATGAATGGATAAACAATAAACCATTAATCGATTTATGATCCATTAAAAACTTGCTAAAACCATCCAACCCAACCATAATCATCTTAATGGAAAGATATCCAATCCACAAACTAATCCCTTTCAATGGATAGGATATAAGAATATCCAACTCATCCATTTGAAATTATATTTTGTTTAATAAAAAAAACTGACTCTCTCTCTCTCTCTCTCTCATAACTTAACTATGATTTCTGTTGAAATTAACGGGTTAGAGACCGAATATTCTAGAACTAATATTGACTTGAATCACTTGATATGATGTGTTATTTGTGATAAAAAATACAAAGCACTAAGCTCTATTTATACTAATAGAAGATTCTTAATCTTAATTAAATAAGAAAACAAAACATAAAATGTAAAGAAATATGAAAACAGAACAACTCCTAAGAGATCATCTAATATAGTCTAAAGCTATACCAAGATATAATTATGATATTATGACATATTCTAACAATTCCTAGAATAGATGCGTCGATAATCTCCTTTGTCCAAATACTTTCATTCTCTACCTTTGTATTTCTCTCAATTAAATGCATCTACTCCTATGTCCAAATGTATTTCACTCTTTAACCTGTGACATCCAATCCAATAAATAATTTAGTTGGTTCATTAAGCATCCATTAACTAAAACTAATCCAATCCATTAAGTATATTGATATAATTCAAAGGAAAGGATTGGATTTCGATGTGGATGGATCATGGATTAATGGATCCCATTGCCACCGTATCCAATGCCCAGCTCCCAACACTATGGCTCTTTGCCTTTTAACTCAATAAATAGTCTACATATATGCTAAAGTGTAGTTTTGAGAAGTGAAAACATGAAATTACTTGGACATACCTGCCCAGTTCGAAGATACAGTTTGGTGTAGCCAACTTGGTACATTTCAGGTGGTATATTAAATTGTTGCAGAACAGCGACTGAGATGCTCAATGGATCCTGAGTTGCGTTGGCCTCATCAAGCAAAAACCCATACCTAAATGTATGCAGGAGCTTAAATCAACCCATTATTCAATATAATCTAAAATCTATAGTAGGTTTCTCCATTACCTTCCAGCAAACTCTTGATGCGTCATTCGAGTAGGATATCCAGCCCTTGAAATCCTTACAACCTCCAAAACTCCACAACACATAAGCTGTTGTAGGACAAGATCTTCGTCAAATATTCCAGGAAGTTGCTTAGTATTTGGCTTTATACAGCGAATAAAGTGAGGTGTGGTGCTCTCCAACTGATGCATCAACTTGAACAATTGACCCTAAAAGAATGAAAGAGATTCGTTAGACTTATTTCCCTCAAATTATGGCATTTTGCTCATTTCTTAATATACTCCTAAAATCCCCGTCCACTGTTATTAAATCATATAATTTTTAGGAGAGTTAATCATCCACAATCATCACCCACCATTCAATAGTGTCATAATTTGTTTTCAAATATTAAAGATGTAGAACCAGCTCAAGTAACACTACAAGAATACCTTGAACTTTGTGCCAACACTCTGCTTTTGTGAGTCATGAGTACCTATGTGGAGGGAATTTGATTGCTTCTGAGACTGGTTAATCATTTTGGAGAACAACTGCAGTAGTTCACAACTACATGATGACAGTAGTTGAATGGAATCAGATGGCAGTGCATCTCTGTTCTTTTCTAGAAAGCCGTTTGTATCATACAAAACCTGATTGAGGACCAGATGTTAGAACAATCAGAAACAAAAATACAAAATTGGCCTCCATGGTGCACTTTCAATATACACCTTAAGGCTCAGAAAAACAAAATTAGACAGCAGAAATTTCTCATAGCCACTTAACAAAAAAACTCCAGCTAAGACATTTTCCTAGAGGCAAAATTGCATGTTTAACATAAAAAAAATTTCCACTAAATGATAAATGATCATATAAGGGAAGTTGGGCCTTTACAAAATATATGCTGTATATGATTATATTACAGATCATAACAGAAGGAAATCAATGACTTAATATAACATAGATATTACTTATTAGTAGGGGTGTGATGGACCTGAGTTAATTAGAATGGGCCTGAGTTAGTTAGTTTGTTATGAGAAATATTCTAGAATATTCCTAAATAATAGGATATAAGGAGGGGAGTGTGAGAGTGTGAGGTATGCATGTATTCAATACTGGTTTAGTGGAGAAATTGAGAGATCTTTAGGTGGTGTTTGGCTGGCTTCTTTTTGAAATTTTCCTAGGCATTTGACACAAGGTTTCCACGAACCCCAAGTTTGGTGAAGCTCCTTCAGACAAAAAACCAGACAACTAAAATGCATAGATTTCTGAGGTGGATATGAGAAACACGGCTTTCGGCACTGTTAGAAATCCATTTTCGCATGTGGGTTTTTGCAAAAGCACGGCTAAGTCAATGTTTGCTTAATTTCTTTGACCAATATACCCTTTGAGGCACAATGGAGGCAGAGAGGATGAGACAGTTAATGCTCCTTTATTGTTGAAAGCAAAGTAACAGTGTGGCTCTTATGGGTGGAAACCACACCGCTGCAAGGTTCTGCGCTCGTTAAAGTTCCAACCTTTTCGATTCGCTGGCTTATTGTTTCTTCGTTCTCGCAATCATCTTCAGTTTTCTGCATCTGGGTCTTCTCCATTTTTGCTGCAAAGGTAGGAAATGGAATTGGGTCGTGGGTATAGGAGCAAGATGAACAGCATCATTTGCATGATGGAAGGATTAGTTTGAATTCTGATACTGTTTTTGTTATCAAGATTCCTGATGCACGGTTTATTCGCATTGTTTCAAGGTCTGTGTTTTTGGCTATGGCTCTTGCAACGTTGCCTTTTTTGGGGTCTATTCTGAAGGGATTCTCACCAAGTTTGGGTTCAGTTGATTCTGGATTTGATGCTACTGCGTCTGGGAACATCAATGCTGAGGTGTTGAATTCGATTCTCCATGATTTGGGTGAGGAAGACCTTCTAAAAAAGGAGGATAATAAGGCTCTCACTGTTAGCCCTCCACATGGGTATGGGGATAAAATTGTAATTTTATATCATTTATCTATCTATATTTTTTCTAAAACCAAACAATAGGATTTCAAAATTTTCATATACTTTCCTGGTAAAATTTTATCCAACCAAACTACTTTTTTTTGCATTTTCCTATCTATCTCACTTTATCTCACTTTCTTACCATTTCTCTATCAATTCTATTTCTCTAGTATTCTAAAAATTTCTCCTCAACCAAACGCCACCTTAGGGAACTCTTGAGCCTAGGTATTTGGTTTGAGGAGGAGTTGAGGTTTCTTGGGATTTATTTTCTGCATATTAGTGTATGTAAAAGAGGCATGGCCTTCATTATCTCTATAATTTCAATGTTATTTTTCTGGTTCCATCAATTTGGTATCAGAGCACTTCCGATCTAGGGGTGTTTCTGGTCCAGATCTGGAAAAAAAATAAAAAAAATGGAAAACAGTGTGAACAGAATGGAGAGGAGCTTGGATCAATTGGAAGCAAGCATGGACCGAATGGAAGAAGGAATGGATCGGGTTGAAGACGCTTTTCATCAACTTCAGAAAAACATTTGGAAGTTAATAAACCGCATAGATCCGTGTTTTGACAAAGAACAGAGAGCAAGAATCGAAAAGGGAGAAAAAGAAGCAAAAAAAGAAAGAGGTATTCTGCCAGGAAAAGGAATCCACGAACAAAAAAAAGAAGAAAAAAAAAGGTAACGACAGGGTGCGTAGAAGACGAAGTAGAAGAAGGTCAAAACTCCGAAAGAGAAACAGAAGAAAGGAAAGAAGACGAAGGAGAAGGAGACGCTAAGGCATATCAAAACTCAGAAAAAGAAGCAGAAGAAATTATGGAAAAAGAAAAAGAAGAAGAAGTGCAAGAGGATGAAATGAAAGTAATGGGTCTTCAATTGGGAAACCTTTTGAGACCAGCATGACAAACCAAGGGGGAGCTATTGGTACTTGCAGCCCTAGCACGAATAGAGAAGTGAGAGCGGCAAGGTTCAGTCGTCTCATGCCGGAGGTGCTTAACAATGGACGGTTGCCAAATTTTCGTTTCCACTACGATGCGGGTTTTCACGTAGAGTTTAGAGCAGTGAAGCAAGGAAAAATCAGAATTGTGAAAATGGCAGCCAAAACAGACACAGTGGGTTGCAATGTTGTCGATTGACGCAAGAGGTGCTTAATGACATTAGAAGCCGAAACCTATGTTTCAAGCATGCTGTTTTTATTCCTGGGCATGTGATGATTATGGGGAAGAGGGGGCAAATTGCGTCAGATTCAAAGGGTCTCGTCATGGGGCTACAAAATCGGATGTCTTTGAGCTTAAGAAAAAATGGTTGTGGCTAGAAGCTATTTTTTGCAGAAAAAATGAAAGGCCCGCAAATAGGGCAGAAACGAAAGTTTGAGCAGGGTGGGAGTACCCCCTGCTTCTTGGTCAGACAAGTTATAGAGCATTGGGAGCATGTGCAGTATGGAAGCGAGAAAACAACGGGATCCGACGGTGACTATTTTTGATTACAATCATTACTTGGGCTATATGTTTCAAACAATGGGATCCAGGTGGAAAATCCTCTCAAATTATCTGCCCTTTCTCTTCACCTTGAAGACAAGGTGAATTTTGGAAAGGGAGTATTGATGGACCTGAGTTAATTAGAATGGGCCTGAGTTAGTTAGTTTGTTACGAGAAATATTCTAGAATATTCCTATGATAGGATATAAGGAGGGGAGTGTGGGAGTGTGAGGTATGCATGTATTCAATACTGGTTTAGTGGGGAAATTGAGAGATCTCTAGGGAACTCTTGAGCCTAGGTATTTGGTTTGAGGGGGAGTTGAGGTTTCTTGGGGTTTATTTTCTGCATATTAGTGTATGTAAAAGAGGCATGGCCTTCATTATCTCTATAATTTCAATGTTATTTTTCTGGTTCCATCAGGGTGTAAATAGGCTAGGCTAGGCTTTGACTTAAATAGGCCAAGCCTGTGTAAAAAACATTGGGTCTAGCCTGAACTGTTAGCCTGTGTAGGCCCCAAATTACAAGTCTGCTCTGACCTATATTTAAAAAATAAAAGCCTTGCCTAGACCTGTTAGCATGTTTAAGCCTATTAAACATTCAACAATTAAAAGAATAACTAAAATAATATTACTTTATTATTCAAATTTATTAAAATAATAATTTTATTTATTTTATTTAAAAAAAAATAATATGATATAGGCCGGCTTGTAGGCTTATAGGCCTGATATGTACAAAAAAAACCTATGGCCTATTTTCTAAATAGGTTTTTTTAAAAGCCTATATCTATTCTATTTTACTATTTCTAATAGGGTAAGCTTAACCTAATATAGGCTAGGTCGTAGGCCCCTGTAGATCAGTCTAGCCCATTTACGCCCCTACTTATTAGTACAGTTATTTCTACTGTCTTACAATATCAGTGCGAAGCAGGTTTATGCATGATATTATAATACTCTATCTGCAATATTTTAAAAATGAACACAAAGCTTAAACAAGTAAATTGAAGGATTAATTCAACTTTAAAAACTATAACCATGTAGATTTTGTAGCAACTAAATTTAAGGATCAATTTGACTTTAAAAACAACCAAAGTGAATAGCTTCTAAAGCTCCTTAAATATTTAGCAGCTACTAACCTCCCCTGCATAATGATGAACACTGAAAGCCTTGCCTCTGTCCCCTTTAAAGCAAGGACTAGCGTAAAGGTGCTGCCTAATTTTGTTGGCAAATGTTAGATCAGTGGCCCGGGGGAAATGTGATTCCTCATCCAACAAAGAGAGTAGCCCCAGAGGCTTCTACACATTTTACAACAGAGAACACAATGAGTATACTAGTCACAAAGAATAATGTGAACTCCAATATTGGGACCTTAACATATATATTTTTTTGAAAATAATCTGCTTTGTAAAAGACATACTGCCCTCAGTTTCAGCAAGAGAGGAAGAACTCATAAATTTTAGAAAACTTAAACCATATAAATACCTTCTCAAAGAGATCCAAACACTCTTGATTGTCCTCAAAATCTACTTTGGTCCAATCAACACCATCTAATTCGTACTCCTGAAACAAGATATGTGAATTGCAAGTTGCTGTCATGCATATCAAGCCTATTCAAGAACACAACTTTAGCATGTGATATTAATGCTATCTTCTTGTTTTCTTGTCTACCCTTCTATGCACATTTCTGTTAGTAAATTCTTTTTACCTCTCCCTCTCTCTCACTCACACACACACACACACACACACAAATGAGGCCTTAGTTGACAAGACACTATATGGTTCACAATCAATTCAAAGCATTAGGACATCATTAAAGACAATTTACAGAAGTAAACAATACACTGATTCAGATAGGTTAGTCAGGATTAAACTGTATTATGATTGTGCACTTCAAAGGTTGCTTGTGCCGAGAAATTTTTACTTTGACAAGTTAATTTTAATTAGTCATGTTCTACATTGGCCAAAAATTTTGGAAGTCTTGACCATATCTTCTCTTTTCCAAAAGATAACAGAAGTAGTAAAACTTTTCAAATACAGAGAAACAAAATTCCTGGAATTGTATTCCACATTCATGCTATTGCGTTCAAATTACGGTTTAACTTAGATGCTGACCTCCTGCTCAAGTTTAAACAGATGCCGATTGAAATGTTGTTGAAGCCTCTCATTGGCATAATTTATACACAACTGTTCAAAGCTGTTTTTCTAGAAAAGAAAAACAAGAAATTATTAGAACACGAATGAAGAGTCTATGAAGCATCAGTAAACATACTAACACAAACTGTGTACCTGGAATGACTCAAACCCATAAATATCAACGATACTTATGGATCTCCCTGTACGTCGTTTACCTACTTCAAGTGACTTATTAACTTGTTCTACAAGCCAGTCAAACAAGCTTGCATAGATAAATTTTGCTAATGCATCTCTTGTATCAATTGCCTGAACATAGAATAAAAAATTGGATATAATACATTCAGGAGCCGTAAAAAATATATGAATTAAATTGTTTAAGTAATAAACAGACCTGCTGCAATGTCAACGTTTTGGCAATAGTATCCTTGCCAGCTTGGATTTTATGGGTAGATAATGCTGCCATTAACTCCTGGGAACTGCAACCCATCAGCAAAACAGCTCTGGTTACAGCTGCCAAAAGAAAATATAAATAAAAGTCACTTTTAAGGTGTAACTGAAATTTCATATATTACTATGTTAGTCACAGTCAATACGAACCCCCGCATAGCCCTGTCCTACACAATTCAAGACAAACTGTATTTGTTTTCGATATAGGATATGGCATTGAAAACAATCCAAGTGAGTCCCAGCTAGCTTTAAGTATTAAATGCCACTTAATTATCACATCAAAACATGATAAGGCATGAGTAGCCCATCAAAAGGCATTGTGCATAAGCTATGAATCTTACCTTCATCGTTCATCACTTCAATGTGATTTTCATTGTCAGTGACTTGGAATGATATATTTCCGAGCCATAATATTGCAGCAAGCATCTTAAAGACCAGCTCTTGATCCTCTTTGCTCATTTGAACAACATCTAATGCTTTCTGGGGAAAAACACATTTGCCAAAAGGAGAAAAAATGACACGAGATCTTAGTAAGCCAATAACAAACTTAGAGACGGTATTGTTGAACAAATGAACCGTCAAAAAATATACCATCAGCCTATGAAACTTTTTAGCATCTTCAACACCATCAATTGTCATGCAGTCACTCTGATTAAGATATTTATATTCACTGGCCACTCTAAGATTCAGTCTCTCTGCAAAGGAAAATAAAATGATTCTGTTTGAGTAAAAATATTTACAAGCCCAATTAAGCTGATGAAGTCGTAATAATGCGAAGGTAACTTAAAAATTCACATTCAGAAATTGGAGTCAAAGAATTTCCACATAAAATTAAGCATCTGTTTAAAAATTGTAAATAAAATTAAAGGGCAGAGGAATGATAATACTGGGAGGATCAAATTCAACAGTCATATTCAAGTGCATTATCTCAAACTAATATATAGATTCCGTAGATATATACCTTTAAGATCAGGTGAAGCTCCAGCACAAAGTTGATAAAATATATGATAAGATCTCTCGCCACTGGCCAGTTGAACAACTCTTGACTGCCCACAGGAGACATGAATGTTTCATAAGTAAAGAAAGAAAAATATTTCAGTTCCACAATTATGTTTGAATAGGGTATTACAAGTTACCTTTTCTAACAGAACTGTTCAAGTTAGGAGATGGGAATTGGCAGAGAGAAACACAAAACCATAAGAATAAGTCAAGTCAGTTAATTGTAAAAAATGGATATCACAAAAGAGCAAACTTTATGTAACATATTTGACTTGAACATGCTTACAGGTTTGAATTTTAGCCCCACAAATTTTCCCTATTGTGCTGAAATGAATTTCAATCAACTTCCCCTGCACCAAATTATAAATGTATATCAATGAAACTGCTCTCAGTATTAGATACCAACCACAAAGTGCTGCACAGCCTTCAGATTAAAATTGCGAAGGTTTATGGACATAGTTGATAGAAAACCTATCAAGCTATAGATATCTTATAGAACAACAGCAGCAGGAGTAAGTTCAACTGTATCGAAAATAAACACAAACTTTCGTAAAAAATAAAAAAGTAAACACAAACTCACAAATCTGCTAGAGTTGTCATTCCTAGATGTTTTTGCATTCCCAAAAGCTTCTAGTATAAAATTTGTCTGAAGAACTTCGTTTTCTATCCCACAACTACCCCCACCAAGAGCAGCTAAGTATTGCATAGCAATTTTTGCTGTTTCTGTCTTCCCAGATCCACTCTCGCCACTGTAAACAAATTTCTGACAGTGATTATTAACAAGTATACTAGTAATTTATCTTCTTACTAAAATAAAAATACAATACTATGAGTTCAGGAACATATATTAAGAGCAATGCACAAAATGGAGCCCGTGATGTACTGAGTGCTGACCTTATGATAATAGACTGATTTACTTCATCTGCAATGTTGAACACATGATCAGAAAACCTTCATATCTATATCATATAACTACATCATAAAGATTTCAAAGGAGGAGAAAGAATGAAAGAATTTATTTCACCTCTTATCATCTCATTATAAGCTGCATCTGCCATAGCATAAACATGAGGACTGTCAATAGATTTCTGCTTATAAGCTGAGAGGTAATCATTTCCATAAATCTGGACATCTTTGAAAGGATTGAGTGCAATTAAAACTGGCCCTGCTTTACTCTGCATACAAAAAGCACAAGTAGCATATGAGAGTGCATACATAATCATCCAAGTAGGAAAAACAAGCCAGAACAGCAGACATACATAAATCGTATCCTGAGAATATCTAAAATGAAGATTGTGAAGAACTGAGGGCTCATTTAAATAACTGAGCTGTATAAGATCATCCACACCCTCCAAAATATCAGGATTAGCTGGTAGGAGCTCTGATCTGGCCACTTTCATAACCTGTAGTAACAACTCAGAGGCACAAATGACCTGTTATCATGCATCCTCAAGAATGAAAACTATCTTTCAGAGACACAAAAAAGCTTAAATATTTACATTTCCATTTGAAAGTGAAACAGATGCTTCCTCTCCTGAAGTTGACTGTATCTTTCCCAGTCCCCACTTCCCTCTTGGTTGCCTACACCAAACATGAAGTTTCTGTGGAAACAACCAAAAACAGAAAGAAAATTTAACAGAAACGCACACCCCGTTAACAATGTCTCAACATATATAATTCTTAATAGATAAAAGCCGCCAACATACATTCTTTAAAGAAAAAAATGGAGTGGAAGTACTCATGCCACAAACAATTTATCTATGCAGAATATTAACCTCCTGAAGAACAACAGTGGTGCCGTTATTAAACATCAAAAGAATAAAAGCTCTGAATTGAAGTATCAGCCAAGAAATAACAAGGAATTTTGATATCTTTAAAATTTAAAAATAACCAAGCAGCTTTTTAATCCAATTAACATGGGTAGAGGTTACTTTATTTGCAATTCTGAAATGGTTAAGCTGCAGTGTCGCAATTACATCTTCTTTTTTTAACACCAACGACCATATTTTATTCAAGCCATCCAAACACCAAAAACTTATCATTCTAGAACTGAAAAACGTATAAGACAAAAAAGAAGCAGATAAAATGAAAACTAACTGAGAGATTCAAACACTAGAAAAGAACCACTGTTAAAACTTAGTTAATTAATCGAGTTACTATCCATAAATCAGCCAGTTATTAACAATTATCATAAACATCTTCAACTTCCCAGTTACCTTTTTGATGAAATAACCAATGTTGTCATCCTCCAATTCCCCTGATGGAGGAGCAACAGAAGCAGTAGTATCATCATTAGATGTTGAAACTGGACTTTGTGATGATAATTGTTCACTCATTTTCTCTTCTGATTTGACTATGTAAGGAGATTCAACATCCAACTTAATCTTCTTGCCCCCAAAACTACCTTTCCTCTTGTGCCCCATTTCCTTGTCTTTCCTCTTGGTCTCTTCTCCATTCAGGAAAGGATCACCATCAACAATCTTGAAGCTATTAGGCAATGACCTTCTTGCTGACGGAAGCCGAGCTCTCGACGTCGGCCGAGACGGCAATGCCGGAGGCAAGTCCTTCGGCTTCTCCTCCTCATCTTTCCGGCGAAGAGAATCAAGCATCTCTTCCAGCGAACTCCTCGCTAAGGAATTTGGCGAAGCTGATAACATCATCTTGGTAACTTGGTTCCACCGAAAAAAAATGAAAAAAAAATAAAAAATCACAGAAATTTCACAACTTTTCCCTCAAATTCTCATACCCAACTTGAAATTTCACCACCCCTTTTCCTGATTCCGATAGTGCATTCCAGAAAGCAATGAAATCGAAGAACCCAGTTGGGAATTTACGTGAAAAGTGCCACCTTTCTTTTTCCTTCGGGTTTGAAAGGGATAAGCTTGAAGGGTGAGAAGAAAAGAACGTTTTGGTTTGGTGGTTGCGCCAATCAACACAATCTCCAAAAACGAACTCCAGAAACGCATTTGCCAAATCTAGGAAGGTCGCGGTTTTCCATTACTGAAAGCGAAAGTTACGAGGTTGGAATGAAGAGCAAGCGAGGAGGTTGAGGTTGTTGGGCACAACAAACCTCCTCAGACTCAAAGAGAGAGAAACAAAAAATAAGGGAGAGAGAGAAAGATAATAAAAACCAAACACCAACAATTTGGGAAAATTGCTGTTGTAGTGGATTGTTCTGTTTTTTCTGCTCTGTTCTTTGCAAAACCAAACGCTCCTATGTGTTTTTTGTATGTGTGTTTGTGCGTTCCTTAAAACAGGAACTTTAAACTTTGGAAGAAAGTCTTTGATGTCCTTGTTGGTGATGATGATGACTTTTTTTTTTTTTTTTTTTGCTTTTTTGTTCAGAAATTCAAATTTTTCAGGTGAGTTGGCCCAAGCAACAAACAACACTTCCAATATTCGTAATCCGTTCCTTCAGAATCTCACAGGACAAAGAATATTATTTTAATGCTTTCCAAAAAAAATTACTTTTATCCGAGAATATAATAAACATAACATAAGATAAAGTTAGGCAAAAAAATTAATTTATTGTTTTTTAAATAAAAAATTATGAATTTATGGTTGTTTTGAAAATAATTACATATTTATTGCACAATATCACGTCCAATTTAGACGTCACCAATCACGTCTAAATTGGACGTCACTCAAGAGGCGATTACGTTTAATTTAGGCGTCACGCATCAGGTGTTGACACGTGTCATATTTTTTTCTAAAAAAAAAATTAACAATTTAATCGTAAAACTTCCGAAGGCTTTAACTTTTGACTCGGGTATCTAAATCAGATAATTCTTTTTTTGATTCCACATAACTTTTCGATATCTATGCAATGACATCTCATTTGACATATTTTATCTCTCACAAACATAATTTAAATTTACAAGAATGATATTTTAAGAGCGGTTAAAACCAGAAGCCTCTGAGTTCTGGGTTTGTGATTTAATATAAACAAACAAATAAAGATTTTATTTGTGATTTAAATTAAAAATAAAAATTATTATGAAAAAGGAAAACAAAATAAAGATTTGATTTGTGATTTAAACTCAAAAATTAATTTGAAAAATTTGTATTAATAAAGGAAATAATTAAATAAATATTCTAAATCTCTAAGGAGGAAGGATTTTATTTTTGAAAAATATTATTTATTTGTTTATATTTATTTGTTTAAATCACAAATCAAATCTTTATTTATTTGTTTATATTAAATCACAAACCCAGAACTCAGAGGCTTCTTGGTTTAACAGCTCTTATAATACTATTTTTGCAAATTTAAATTGTGTTTGTGAGAGATAAAATATGTCAAATAAGATGTCATTGCATAGATCTCGAAAAGTTATGTGGAATCAATGAAAGAATTACCTGATTTGGATACTCGAGTCAAAAGTTAAAGCCTTCGGAAGTTTTACGATTAAATTGTTATTTTTTTTTTGAAAAAAATATTACACGTGTCAACACATGATAAGTAATGCCTAAATTAGGCGTGATTGACTCTTGAGTGACGCCCAATTTAGACGGTGACGTCCAAATTAGACGTGATATTGTGTAATAAATATGTAATTATTTTTAAAACTGTCATAAATTCATAATTTTTTATTTAAAAAACAATATATCAATTTTTTGCCGATAAAGTTATGAAATTTGAAATAAAATATTATATATTTTTAATAAAAATTTGGATAAGGGTGTTTGTGAAATAACGAGGGAAAAGTCTGACAGTTGGATCAAACAGGAAGATTACTGAAATGGGCCGAATTTTCAGATTAATTACGAAGCTGGCATCTTCCACTTTTGAAAATTAATTAAAGTATTTCCTAACTGATTATTCTAGAATGGTAATGGAGTTAACAAATTTAATTATGAGTTTAAATGATAAATACTAACAGAACTGATTTTCTTATATGGGATAAAAAGACCAATTAAAATCATATCATTAATGAGAAGAAAGGAGAAATAAAAAATAACATTTTGTTCAAGTGTTACCTCTTGAATGTAAGGACACATGAGACTTCGATCACCAAAAAAACTTCCCTTCTACAAGGAGAATGGTGAACAGTATTTCTGGCATAAAGATTGATGTTTGAGTTTTTTTAGTAAATATTATTTTCGGTCCTCAGTCAATTTTACGATACCCGCTTTAGTCTCTAACAAATAAAAAGACTATTCGTCGTCTCTAAGAAATTCAAAGTGGACCCTTGGGTCTTTTTTGAATTTGTGAGGGACAATGATTTCAACTAAATGAGTCCATTTTGAATTTCTTAAGGATCACGAATAACTTTTTTATTTGCTAGGAACTAAAGCGGACATCGTAAAATTTACTGAGGACCAAAAAAAATATTTACTCTCTCTTTTTAAAACATAAATGGTGGGGCTCACATATATATGTGTCTGCATGAAACTATCTTATCAGCGGTAACATAAGAAAATTAATCCCCAAATACTAATGATAGAAAGAGTATGACTAATTAATTTCTTAATTTTCTTGGAAACATATCTTCTTGTGTTATTTAACATAACATTGTCATGTGAGAAGATCTTAATTATCAATAAACAAATTAATGTGTAATTTCTTATTTTAATATTTTTTCTTTCTTTCTTCCCTTATCATCCCTAATTCACTCTTGTATGTTTAAGATCTTTTCACATAATATAATCATGCTAAATAATATATGAGGGGATCCATTCCAAAAAAAATTTATGTTCTTGTTGTGCAATGGTGATACTAAAACCTAAATTACTGTCTCAAGTACATTATCTAATTATTATTTTTACTGCTAGCTCACTCTTATTTGTGTTTATATTAACATATTTTGTATTTAAAATCGTTTATAATTAAAATACTATTAAAAAACCTTTTAAAAAGATTTCCTGAAAACTAAATAGAACCAGGCATGCATTTAGAAGCTTAGATTAATTAGTTACCTTGATATTAAATTAAGCTTCCGTAGATATGGTTTAATTATTAAGTTATAATTATAGGTAACTAGATGCCTAGCAGGTATAAAATTTAATAATATTATTAATTTTTTAATTGTGTACGAATATTACATTCAATGTATAATGTTATTGTTGAGGACAAGCATGCTTACCCAAAATACAGCTTGTATTCCCTTTTCTCCCATACCTTAAATCACGTCAATGGAATTGGAAGGTGCTTTATGCCAAGGACGAGCCAACAGCATTTTGGCATGGCGATGTTGTGGTCCTGAATTGTAATAATTGAACCGGGTGTTATAAGAGTTATGTTATAGAAAAAGTGATTGTGTAATGTTATAGAGATTCGTTTTGCGTGCCGTAATTTCTTTTTTTTTTCTTCAAAAAGTGTGAGCCCTACAAAATATTGCGTGTGTAGAAAAATTTGTTGTGTTATATTAAATGACAAATGTAAATCCCTAATTAAACAGAAAAAATAGTGAACGGGGACTCACATAACCCGTATTACTCAATTAATTCAATTCGAACCGAGTAGGAGACAATAAAATAAATAAAATTCAATTCAAAACAGGTATTACTCAATGTTTTGAATCACTTATCCTCTTATACTTTTTTTTAATCATCTATCCCTTATAGTTTTATCATCTAAACTCATTATTCTTAATACTAATACCGTTAAAAACTTAACTATCTACCTATTTTACCTTTTTTAGAAAAAAGTAAAACAAAAAATAAAATAAAATATAGGACCAAATATGTTAGAAATTTAACATTTATGGGGAAAACTAAAATTAAAAAAAAAATTGAAGAAAAAAGTCCAAAATGTCTAAATCGAAAAGAAGAAAATAAATTAAAGCCAAAAAAAGAGAAGAAAAAATAAGATCAAATAAGTATAAAACTTATAACAGTAACAGAAAAGATCAAAAATGAAAAAAATGAAAATAGTTTAAATCAAAAAGAAAAGAAAAAAGACTAAAGACAACAACAGAAATAATAGAAGTAAAATAAAATCACATATGTCTAGATTAAAAAGAAGAAAATATAATGATGGCAACAAAGATATAGAAAAAAAAAATAAGACCAAATATGTTGGAAACTTATAACACTAATTTTGTTTTATTTTTCTTATTTTTCTTTTAAAAGTGGTAAAGAAGACTAAAAGTGAAAATATGAAAATAGAAGAAGAAAAAGACTAAATATGTCTAAATCAAGAAGAAAAAATAGACATGGGACAAAAGAAAAAAAGAAGAAGAAAATGAAAACAAATAAGTTTTAAACTTATAACACGGATTTCTTTGTCTTTTACTTCTTTTTTGTCTTATTTTTTCTTCTATTTCTTTTAACAGTGATAAAAAGGATTAAAAGTGAAAAAATAAAAATAGAGAACAAAAATAGAACAAAAATAATTAAAAATATTAGAAACTTACAACACTAATTTCTTTTTTATATATTTTTTTTTTGTGTTTTTGTTTTGTGTCTTCAGTCCATTTTTTTCTTTTTGATGTAAACTATTTTCATCTTTTTTCTACTTTTAGTCTTTATATGATTTGCAGATGGGATAGATAATTCTGCTTACTCTTATTTTACCTACCCCTTTTGTCCACGCTCTTTCTCTCTCCTCCCCTTCCTCTTTCTTCAATTTCACTTCAGCATAAAAAAAGACGCAAGCTTTTTCTCAATTGATGCAACCCAGCCATTGTTATGAGCATTTACATAAAAAAATTGAAATCGGGTGTCAAGAAGACATAAACGCAGATGTCCTATGTTATGGAACCAGGTAGGCCTGTTGTTGGGTGTAACATAGACAGAACATAGATCATTTCCCCACTTCAAGGTGAAAAACAAAATAAGAAGAAAGAGATAAGTTGATTCATTTCAAATTTCAACAGCAAAGTATAAACGTTATGGTAATCGTAGATTAATTCAAATGAAGTGTTATTTGTGGTTTTCGTTTTTTTTTTTGTAATTTTGTGGTTTCTACCATGTTTAATTATATCAGATTCAAATTTTTTTGAAAATTATACTCATCCAGCAGAACTATCGTGCCATTAATCATTGCATGGATTTAGATTCAAATATAAATTCACGTTGTAAATTACGCAAATTGATAGAGAGAAAGAGCGTGGGCGCCAGTAAGGAGAAAGAAGGGGGAAAATGGTTTATTTTATTCTGCAAATCTCCACCATTGGATGAGATTGTAATCTAACGATATTGAAAAGAGTAGGCAAAGATAGACAGAGTAAGAATAGGCAGAATAACCTATCAATGTGTAGATACAAGGTATGTTTTTATGATAATAAAGTGACAACAAAGAAAGAAGAAGAACATTGATCAAGAGCAAAAAAATATCAACCATATGTGGATATTAAATATGTATGATGTAGCCACACAAGAAGAGTAATGACATATCAAAGTGGATCAAGAAAAACAAGGAATAGTTAGAAGAGCAACACCAAGGTCAAAGACAACAAACCATGGACAACATCTAAGAGAAGCTCAATATCACAATAATGGTGAAAAAGGATCAAAACCAACAAAATGTTAAGCATTGTCATATCCAACAAGTCAAAGCATCAAGTTCAAGTGATGATCAAGATCCAAGATTGAAAGCAACAAGCTAAGTCCAATTTCTTATTAGAATACACTTTTAGGACTAAGATATGATTGCAAGGGTATATGGTAGATTGTATTGCATGAGCTCAAAGTTTTTCTCAGAATAAATATATTTTTCAAATTGCATAATCCGTAACTTTTAAATAGTTTAAAGAAATTTGAAAAACTCATGAAAAAGATCCTTGACATGTTTATAACTTCAAAACATATTTACCAAGTCAAAATATTTCATAAAAAGTGATTAGAAGCGAGGTAGAACACATTTGAACTTAAAATCTGCTGCATAATTTGATTTCTGTCTTCCAGACAATTTTTCGTATCAAAGATTACATATTTGGATTGTTGCGCAATCGACGAGTGTACCGATCGTTCCAAGTAATAAAATGATGAGTAGAGTATCGTCTCTACGAGGATTGAGGCACCGAATTTATTATAACTATTCCTCTCTTGTTGGATTGATAAAAATGGTTTAAAGGTAATTGTGGTTTGTGAAATAATGAGAACAATTCAAGAAAATGTAAATAATTCAAAGGTTCTTTTAAAACTCAGGAACACTGGAATAAAGTTTGAGGAAATAATTGAGAGAATATTGCGGTAAAGATACGCCAACACATTTATGATCCCCACCTTATAACTTGGATTAACGTTTACATTCAATTGTGCAATTGATCAAACGATTCACTATATTTTATTTGATTGGTTAAGCCCTAATTCCTTAATGACTTTAACCTTATTAACTTTATTAGAATCTGAATCCCTTAGAAATTCTTTTTCAAGTTAAGCCTTTAAATCAGTGAATCTTTCACGTTTGCGATTCAGGTAGCCTATCCCTAGTGCGTACATGAACCCTTATTTTACCTTTTGTCAGGAATTAGAACCTCAATATCCCTATTGAAAACTCTAACCCTCGCAATCCTAATAGAGAGATCAGTTCTAGAAGAATTATGATATGAAGAACAAGATAAAATAAATGCGATTGGAATAATTAAATATAAAAATTAACCAAACTACAAGGGGTTCACATCAAGGGTTATGACCCTTACCACAATAATTAAAAACTAGCCAGACATATTCATGTCTGACAAAATAAACATAAAAAAAATTAAAATTCAGAACCTAAGAAGAGAAAGATGATGAAGATCTTTAATCTTGATCGCTCGAATCTCTGAAACGCCAAGAAGCTCCCAAGAATTCTCGCTCTCTTTTTGATTCCTTGTTGTCAAAAGTTCCTTCTCTTCTGTTTCTAATCCTTTTATTAGGTTTTTGGAAAATCTACTTTCAATTGCCCTCCAATTGGGCCCTCTTTTTGTGTAATTTACATCAGATTAAAATAAAAAGTATCGCCCGCGCAATTTGCGCCAGCAGCCGCGCAAATTGCACGGGAAAACAGATCTGAAATTACCAAATGGTGCGATTTGCGCCAGGATACAAAATCTTCAAGTTGAAATGGCGCGATTTGCGCCATGCTTCGCGCAAATTGCGCCAGCTGGAAAACTGCAACTTCTCTCATTCACTTCATTTTTGGTGTTTCGTGCTATTAAAATGCATAAATTGAGTGAGAGAATGATTGAGAAGGAATAATCAATATTTCTTGCATTTATGACTTATTTTCACACATTTATGATTAATTCCTTGCTTCTTTTAACTTTGAAAGCATCATATGTTGGACGCATATCATGGATCTTGTGTTAGCATAAAAGTTATAGATCTCTCTTTTATCTTTATAAAAAGACCAAGATCACATCAATCCGACAAGTATAGCTCAAGTTATGCCCAAAATACGAAACAATATATTCTTGTTGTCAGGTTGGAAATGGATTACAATTTGATATAATCGATTACCCACCATTTGAGATAATAGTTTTGGGAAAATCATTGTACATACATTCCTAGAGGCGGACCCACACTTATGCAAGTGTGGGTAATGCAGACATAAATTTTTTTGAATATTTTTTGAGAGATAATGACTATAGTTCAAGGTATAGCCTCTGCAATTCTTGACCTGCACAATTATAAAAAAACAAATAATCTAGCAGTAAGCAAACAATTGGAATCATAATGTAACTTCTATATATAGACAACATTAATTGTAAGCGATCTTTGAGCAAATAATGTCTATACTTGCCTCCAAATCCTGCCTTTGGTATGTTCTACCTGCAATGGGAGAATTCCTTTCACCAAAGATACTAATCTGGGTTATACTCTGCCCTGTATATGTGACAAAATATATGCACTAAGCTGTAACTAAATTGGCTGGAAAATGATAATCACACTTTTTTATGTATAAAAAATTCCGAGGGCACCACTAAGTGTGCAGACATAAATATAATTTTTTGGGTCCGTCATTGTACATTCCTAACAACTCCAAAACCAACTGGACACCATTCCTACACATCTTAAGCATACTTTGTGAGTCTCTACACTATCATTTGCATATTCTTTCATATCTTTCAAAGATCAAACATATTTGAGCTCATATTGTGAAAATCCATATACCCATAGTGCTTCAAGTTGTATATCCACACTTTGAGAGTGTATATTTATTTTCAAACACTTCCTCCTTTGTATTCTTGAATTGAGAGGGTTGTGAGACTAATTGTATTTGAGAGGTACCTAAATACTTAAGTATATTTGAAGTGAAAGGCATCTAAGAGCCCGAAGTCTTGGAAAGTTGTAGTGGTTTATCAAGCACCCATAAAGCTTGACGAATAGTGAATGAATTGATCGATCGACTTCAGTTTGGACATAGGTCAGGTAGTGATCGAACCAAAATATATTTAATTTGTATTTTCCTAAACCCTCACTCTTTATTTCTAGCACTTCAATTACTTTTTTGATATCTTGTATGTGCCAGCATAGGCTTTACAATTGTGATATATTATATGTTATGAATTGTTTGAATGTATTAATTAGCTTTTCATATATTAAAGTTTGCTTGAAATAATAACTTAGAAATTAAAAGGGGTCTTTTGCAAAAAATTTGTAATACTCAATTTATCCCCCTCTTGAGTATGAAAGCCACTTTCCTAACATTAACATTAATTTATAAGTTTTTAATATATTTGATCTTATCTTTTTTTTTTATCTTGAGTAAAATTTCTTCTTTTTAATTTAGACATATTTGAATATATTTTTTTCAAGTTTAACTTTTTTTATGAGTGTTATAAGTTTCTAACATATTTGATCTTTTTTTTTTCCTATCATCAATTTATTTTCTACTTTAAAAAGGATAAAATAGGCTGACTAGTTAAGTTTTTAAGGTATTAAGAATGAGTTTGAATGAAAAAAATTATAAAAGATACGTGATTAAAAATATATTAAAATAAGTGATTCAAATCAAAATCAGATTTTTGAATTTTTCCAAAATAAAATAGTAGTCCCACTCGCATCGCAGTGTCCCAAAGGCAAAGGGGAAATTAGCTAATGGTTTAATGTTTCGGGACATAAGTATAACTTTAAATGGGATATAAATGATGACCTTGCGCTTGGCCTTGTAGAAAAGGACGTGACCAAATGGAAATAGCTCTTGTCGAACGCTTTTAAATTCCATTGAAGGCCACACGCACACCCCACCCTGCCTCAAATTATGAACTTCACTTGACACCTAATATAGGAGGTTACTGCGTATACCAAACTATCGTATATCGAGGCATCTCATTCATTTTTCTGATTAATAAATTCTTCGTAATATGTTATCAAAAAAAAAAAAAAAAAATCTTCGTAATATATATTTTTATTGAAAATTTTCAGAAGTCAAAAGTTCACGGGTGATGTTGACATTCATAGGGTAGAGGGAGTTTTGAATAATAATTAGTATCTATTTTTTATTCGATTTAATTTTATTTTTTTTATTAATAAGATTTATTGGTCCAGTGATGTTCAATTAATTTTAAGATTTAACATATCTAAATAGTAATAGATTTCTACGATGCACGGACACGGACACGGGATACGGGACACGACACGCCGACACATTAATTCTAAAAAATGTCATATTTGGACACGTTGGGACACGTTTTGATATTAAATAAAATTTTTAATATATAATATGATTTATATTTAATACATATAAGAGTCCATAATAAGTCATATAACCAATTAAATATTTAAATTTCATAACATAAATATATGTATAAATAATTTTTCATAGTTTGTTAATTTTTAATGTCAAATTTTATAACAGAAAAAAAATTAATTTATAAATTATTTCTTTTATATTTAGTTAACAAAATAAAATTAAGATTTAAAAAAAAAAAAAAAAAAATAAGAAAACGTGTCCGAGCGTGTCCCCAAATGTTGACCCCGTGTCGGAACGTGTCGGAGAGTTGATCGCGTGTCGGACGCGTGTCCGTGTCGGACACATAAATTTCAAAAAAATTCGCGTGTCCGTGTAACGAAGGATTCGATTGGTGAGAATTGCAATTCCTGAAGAAAAAAAATAAATCTCAAATCCAAAATCGGAATAATCAATTTTGTTAACGTTTTGAATATCGGTTGGCATATTAGAAAAATAAGTTTACTATATAAGTGACTTGTAGTGTTTGACAAGTGTTAATACAAATTACTTTTAAATTATAATTATTGAAAAAAATAATTTGGTCGTTCAGTTAGATTATAGTTTTACATCTTGGTGTCTCTCCTTTTTTTTATTTCTTGAATGTATTAGTCCTTTATTTAGGGATATGGTGTATTTACAAATTTTTTATTTATAAATTTTTATAAACTACATTATGTATTTATGTGAGCAATGATGGAGCCACGTTGAGGCAGGGGAGGAACTTGGCTCATGCTAAATTTAAAAAAGTAGCCACAGTATCAACACAGCTAAAAAAATGACTAATTTGCAAGCTTATTTTCAAAACATTAGTCACATTTTAGCATGGCTAAATAATTGTAATCCGGGTTAAATTTTTTTGGCTCAGGCTAATTGTTATACTGGCTCTGCCACTGTCTACGAATATATTCCTAGGGAATGTATTCCAAAAAATACATAATTGAATTTATAAAAATTTATAAATAAACATTTTCTTTTTTTCTATTAGTAATAAAGTGTTAGAAATCGACAATCCCACAAATCGCAAACGAAAAGAGAAAGAGAGAGAATAGACACAAAGATTTACCTTGGTTCACCCAATTTAGACAACATTATATTCACCTCACCACTCGTTACAAGTTATTCGATTTATAGGGAAAATATAAATATGATTAAAAAACCCTAACAACAGCTATTCATGGATCCAAACCCAAACTACTAAGAAAATTATAATAAATCAGAGACTCACAACAGCACCTAGTTTCTATGGGTTTGGCTGTCTCCCAAGATTTTTGCCCGCTCACCTGAGAGCGAAATTCCAGTTACCTTTCTGCTGACCTTAACAATTAAGATCATCATCATCATGCGAAGTATGAACCATACTCAACATAAAATATTAATCGACACCGGGTAAGAGAAAACTTGTCCATTTCTTTGTTTTTAGTAGAAGGTACGTGAGTGATTCAAAGTTCTACTACTTTCTTGCTAGTAAGTAGGGTAACGTGGCCAGCACATAAGAAATAAGAGTAAGGGACAGAGGCAGATGATTTATGGAATCCATAAAGCAATGGTCACTCCAACCCACTAATCAATTCAATTCAATTGCAACAAGTCAGAAGACGACGATGCGGATTAAGCTATGGCTCTGTTCATTTTCCATTACTCGTTCTTTAATTTCTTTCAGCTACATTTCGTATGGGTCAGAAGAACCAGCAACCATACCGACACCATTTGGCGACTCCTGGATTTAATGCTTGTTCTTTTCCCGTTAGCATTGTCTTGATTTTATGCCATTTTGCTAATCCATTCTGACCCCACTTGGCACTGTTTAACAGGTGCCAAGTTATGATTGCATAGTTGAGAGACTGATATTCCAGGCAATTGCGGTTAGTTAGAACTTTGATTTATTATTTTATGTTATGTCTATTGAAAAGATACACTTTTTAATCAAATCACTCTATCCTATCAAATTGGCTACATTTTCCTATTAATTTTTAATCAAATCACTTTATCCAATCAAAGTTGACTGTAACGTAAGTAAGTTATCATGAGTGTTATTTTATCGATGTATAATATTGATATTATGTACCATGGTTAGTGCCATGCACGATTAACCAAAAGAATGCCACGCACAGTTCATGAAACATTATTTTTATTTTTATTTTTGTAATAATTCATGAAACATTATTTATCCCATCAATATCGTGACCTTTAAAAGCTAACGCACAGAAAAAGATGGAAACGAACACAGAATATACCACACACTGAAACACAGAGAGCATCCTCTCTTTCTTTATATATATATATATATATATATATATATATATATATATATATATATATATAGGGTTTTATAATTCTCATGTTGAAGGAGAATTGAAATCTCATGTTGTTGAGATAAAAAGCATATGAGACTCATGTGTTAGAAAAAATTATATATAAGACTCATATCAGCACGGAAATCAAAGGATGTGTAGGAAAATTATAATTCTCATGTTAAATGAGAATTATAAAACCCATATATATATATATATATATATATATATATATATATGGGACAGGATCATCTTACACCGGTGTAAAAATAATAAGTCATACACCAAATCTTAACCATTGATTTTCTGCATCTAACGGTTAAGATTCATTAGGTAGCACTCATTAATTAATTTTTAATTCCCAATAAATTTCAACTGTTGGATGCACGAAAATCAACGGTTAAGATTTGGTGTAAGATTTATTATTCTTACACCGGTATAAGTTGATCTTATCCCATATATATATATATATATATATATATATATATATATATATATATATATATATATATATATAAGGATTCTGTTATGAACCCATATAAGGGACTCATTAAGTGATAGGCTCAACAAGGGACAATCCAAGATCTGAATCAATAATAATCATGGATAGATATCCGTCAAGGATACTAATCCTAATACGACAGCATAACAAGCAGGCCTAGGCCCTTATCAGAGGCACCGAAGGCCCATCCACGCTACCCACGGGTAACCTCTATAAATACAAGGTAAACCCTAAAGGTTCGTTACGCTCTCTCTCTCTTTTACTGTTATGTTGTCACTGTGCGCACTTACACACCCCATTGGCTAACGCCGTTATAGTATTCTGTGCACAGTGATCTGCTTGACTCAAGGGTATCTCCTTCATAGATACCTTGGAGAGGGCACTAGATCCAAGAGAAATATACCAGCCTATTGAGGTGGACATCTCTGTCCCAAGGACAGAACATTAGCGTCGTCTGTGGGGATTTCTTCTCTGAATTTGAAGTTCCCACTAATCTGACAAAGGATGGCAATCCAAACAAGGAGCAGTAGCCAGCAGCCACCTCAAAACCAAAATCAACCGCTGGATCCAGTTCTGGAAGAGGTAAATCAACCTCAACACCAGCTAGGAAACGATGTGGACTATGATCATGTCCATGTCAGTGAAGATGTCTCGGACACCGCTTCCACTCTAGCGCGTCATGATAGGGGCGCGACTCCAATTATGGCTCCAGTAAGGAATAACCCTCCCCATCATCCTGGGGATTTTGCTGCGCGTATTGTTCAATCGGCGGATCCAGACTCTCGGTTGGCTCAGAATACATTTGCTGCAATTATGCAGCGAATGACAGAGATGGAGAATCGTAATAACCTCCAGCGGCAACAAAACTTCCAAGTGATACGGGAGGAAAATACCAGGGAAATGCGAGACCTGGAACAACGCTTAATGGGGGTAACTGGACCAGGGGCGAGGGGAAACGAAGGCCAGAATGCCAATGGCCGGGAAGGAAATCGCAACTTGGTTCATCAGAACCGGGTTACTAAGGAGGAAAACCGTGAAAGGCTCAATCCGGTGAACACGGTGAATCCAAACTTGGAGAACCAGACAGTGGATGGTCAAAATGCCGTTGTTCAGGCCTTAACTCAAAACGCCTTAGCAGAAGCTAATGGGCAAAGAGACCGGGATGGAATCCACCCCAACCAGAATGCACAGATCATCAGAGGGCGCGTGGAACTCGGTGGGTATAGAAGGAAGTACAGCAGGGGGCAGTATAACAACAACCCTTTCACTGGTGAAATATTGAACGCTCATTTTCCAGAGAATTTCGACTCGACACGCTTGCCAAAGTACGATGGAAGTCAGGATCTACAGGTCCACATAGATGCTTTCGATACGAACATGTATATCCGAGGAATTGATGAACCCCTCATATCCCGGATATTCGCCATAATCCTAACTAAGGCAGCGCAGGCATGGTTTTCAACCCTTCATGCTAATTTCATCGAATCTTTTGAGGAATTCGGACAAAAGTTCCTCTTTAACTTTGCAACCAGCAGAAAACATCCAAAGTCTGAGTTCGCACTGGGAAAAATACGTCAACAACCCGGAGAAACCCTCCAGAGATACCTCAATCGGTTTAAGGACGCTGCATTGCAGGTACCGGGTTTACAAGAAAATGTCCACATACATCTCATTGTGACTGGTTTGGATGGGGCATCCAGGCTAGCCAAGTCTGTTTATAAGGACCCAGTGAGGACGTTGGAAGAATTCAAAACCCGTTCGAAGAAGTACCTCGAACTCGAGCAAATGGAGATTGCAAATGTGCAATTTGAAGAGGGTAAAAGAATTAGCCCGAGAAGGAGAAGCCCGGCCCCGAAAGGAAAGGAACGAGTTGACAATAAGAAAAAAGAGTCTAGGGCCAGAATCCCGGACGGCCGAGATCGAGTCGGAAGATATGAGAAGTACACACCGTTGAATGCACCACGCTCTTAAATTTGGAGGGAAGTGGCAATGACGAAGATGAAGAAGGTAGAAAGACCCCGACCCATATTCGACAGAGGAGGTTTAGACAAGTCCAAATATTGTGCCTTTCATGACGGACCGGGTCACACTACTGATCAATGCTGGGATGTTCGAGATGTTGTGGAGAAATTCGTTAGAGATAGAAGATTACGCCAGTATGTGATCAAAACCCACGGTTCCAAGAAAACAAAAGGAAATCGGGAAACATAAAGAGAAGTAAAAGCCTGGTTCCTGAAAAGAAAAGCAAGGATGAAAGGAACCAAAAAGATGATTCCAATCAGGATGAGTTCCCGGAAGCAGAATTTGACTGCGATGTAATTAGTGGAGCCCTTGGAGGAGGAGGAGACACTGTAAGTGCCAGAAGAAAGTATTTGAAAGAGGTACTCTCTATTCGAGATCGTCCTAAATTCAAGGAAGACCTAAGCAAACCAGATCCTCCTCTCTTGTATTTTACAAAAGAAGACATGCATGGTGTGTTGCAGGGACACGTAGACGGATTAGTCATTGCTGGAACCTTGGTAAATTGTCGGGTTAAGAAGATTTTCGTCAATGCAGGGAGTAGTGCCGACATCATACTGAGGGATGCTTTCAAAAAGATGAACCTGGATGAAGAGGACCTCAAACCTTGCAAAACGACTTTGATAGCTTTTAATGGATAGCACACACCTCCTAAAGGCTACATAGACCTCAGGTTGACCTTGGGATAAAAAAAAGCATTCAAATCAGAACGTGTGAGATTCAAAGTGGCTGATTTCCCATCAGAATATAATATAATTTTGGGAAGACCAACCATACACCAATGGGACATGCTGGTTTCCACGAAGCACCAAAAAATAAAAATGATAAGCAGTAAAAATGAAATAATTACTGTTTGTGGAGATCAAAAGGAATCCATAGGATGCTATTTTGACACAGTCAAAGAGAATAAAGACAGACATTCGAGTCCTCCTCGGATTTATCCGGGGGACAAACTCGGCAGGGAGACAATTCCTCACTATTCAAGGAAGCCCGTTAACGTGGTTGAACTTGACATGAGAGAAGAAATAATCTCGAGGCCTGAGCCTGATGGAGAATTAGAAGATCTTGCATTGGGAAAGAACCAGGTCAATTTACCCGAATTGGTAAGACTATAGATCCTCAGATCAAACAACAGCTAGTCGGGTTCCTCAAAAGCAACACGGAAGTGTTTGCTTGAAGTTATTAGAGATCCCAGGCATAGATCTTGCCTTCTGCTGCCACAAGCTGGCAGTTTACCCCGGATCCACGTCGGTTTCTCAAAAGAAAAGGAAGTTGGGACCAGAAAGGAAACAAGTCCTAGAGGAACACGTGAAGAAGTTGCTGGATGCTGGGTTCATTCGAGAAATACAGTACACAACATGGCTTGCGAACGTGGTGATGGTGAAAAAACCAAACGGGAAATAGAGAGTCTGTACTGATTATACGGACTTGAACAAGGTCTGCCCAAAAGACTACTACCCTATGCCTAACATAGACCAGCTGGTAGAAAACTCGGATGGATTTAAATTATTGTCTTTCATGGATGCATATTCTGGTTACAACCAGATTCTAATGTAATTAAGAGATCAAGAAAAAACCACCTTCGTTACTGAAAAGGCCAACTACTGCTACAATGTGATGCCGTTTGGGCTCAAAAACTCAGGGGCAACTTATCAAAGGATGATGAATAAGGTGTTTGAAGATCAGCTGGGCAAAAATGTAGAAGTATACATTGACGATATGATTGTAAAGTCATTTGATATAACAAATCATGTCCAGGATCTTGAGCATACTTTTCAAAAACTCAGGAAGTATCGCATTCGTTTAAACCCGGTAAAATATGCGTTTGGAGTTCCAGTTGAGAAGTTTTTGGGTTTCATGTTAACCCATAGAGGAATTGAAGCAAACCCAGACAAGTGTAAAGCAGTGCTTGATATGAAGGTACCCCATAATAAAAAGGAGGTTAGCAGTTAACTGATAGATTAGTTGCATTAACCCATTTCTTGCCAAAATCTGCTAAAAATGCCCTCCCCTTCTTTAAATTGTTAAAAAAGAAAGGCTGGAATCCAGAATGTCAAGCCGTGTTTGAAAAAGTCAAGAAATGTTTGGCAACCCTACCAGTACTCTCAAAGCCAGAACTAGGAGATACTCTAATCCTATACCTGGCTGTGGGTGAAGAGGCAATAAGTGCTGTCCTGATCAAGGAAACTGATAAAGACCAAGAGCCGATTTATTTCACCAGCAGAGCCTTGCAAGGTGCAGAGGTAAGATATCAAAAGCTGGAAAAGGTGGCCTTTGCTTTGCTGATCACGACTAGAAGATTGCGGCCATATTTCCAGGGACATCAAATAATAGTGCGGACTAATCAACCTATACGGCAGGTGTTACACAAGCCGGACCTTACAGGACGAATGACTAACTGGGCAATTGAGCTCAGTGAGTATGACATAATATATGAAAGTCGAAAGGCCATCAAGTCACAAGCTCTGGCCGACTTCATAATAGAGCTAACACCGGTGAACCCGGAACATAGCGAATCTGGGAATGCATGGAAGGTCTACGTAGATGGATCCTCCAACGATAAAGGAAGTGGAGCTGAAATCATATTCGAAAGCCCAGAAGGAGTGACAATAGAACACTCCTTGAATTTGGAATTCCCAACTTCGAACAATCAAGCAAAGTATGAAGCTTTGATAGCCGGATTAATGCAGGCTAAGGAACACGAAGCTAAGAAGGTAAAAATTTTCAGTGACTCACAATTGGTAACTTCACAGATAGAAGGAAAGTATCAGGCCAAAGGCCTTCTCCTGATGAAATATCTGAGCAAGGTTCAGGAGATGATGGCCGATTTCGATGAAGTGCAAGTTATTCATATTCCTCGAGGGGGAAATTGCCGAGTTGATATCTTATCTAAATTGGAAAGTACCAAAAATTCAGGTAACCACAGAATCGTGGTACAACAAAGTATAACTATGTCGAGTTGCGTGATGATCATCACCTCGGCAAACAACTAGAGGCGACCCATAGTGGCATACCTTGAGAAAGAAATATTGCCAGAGGATCGACTGGAATCCAGGAAGCTGGTCCGAGATACAACACAATACACAATTGTGAATGATCAGCTGTTTAGAAAGGGGTTGCATGTCCCCATGCTGAAATGCTTGAACTCGGAAGAAGCAGAATATGTTCTGGCCGAGATACATGAACGAATAAATGGACATCACATGGGAGGCAAAACTTTGGCTAGAAAGGCCCTCCGAGCTGGTTATTATTGGCCAACTATGGAGGCAGACTCAAAAGAACATGTCAAGAGATGTGACAGTTTCCAGAAACATGCCAAACTAATTCTTTCATCACCTGAAGAACTGAAATATATATCGACTCCATGGCCCTTTTTCAAATGGGGAATGGATTTTTTGGGACCCTTCAAAGCTGCTGAAGGACAATTAAAGTAGTTGATTGTAGCTATGGATTACTTCACAAAATGGATAGAAGCAGAACCAATCACCACAATCACCTCGGCTAGAGTACAAAGATTCTTTGAACGGAACATTGTCTCAAGATTTGGAATACCATCTGAGTTGGTAACTGATAATGGAACACAATTCGTAGATAAAAGGTTCCAACAACTGATGAAAGACTTACAAGTCAAACATCACTTTGCATCTGTGGAGCATCCACAGTCAAATGGGCAAGCTGAAGCAGCAAACAAAGTAATTGTGGACGGTCTTAAAAAGCGGATGTTTGACGCTGAAGAAAGCTGGGTTCAGTAGCTATACTTTGTCCTTTGGGGATACAGAACGAGTACCCAAACTGCAACATGGGAGACCCCTTTTAGGCTGACATATGGTTGCGAAGCCATATCCCGGTGAAAATCGGAGAACCCTCTTGGAGGAGACTGAATATTGCCAAACAAGGCGAACAACAAAACAGTAAACTGTTAACTGTTAAATTAGATCTTGTTGACGAAGCCAGAGTTACAGCTCACTGCCGGGATATGATGGCCAAACATCATATTGCAACCAAATATAATAAAAAAATGAGACCAATAATCTTTGAGAAAAATGACTTGGTACTCAGGAGGACAGACATTGGCAATAAAAACGCCAGGGATGGAAAGCTAGCTGCAAACTGGGAAGGCCCATACCGAGTTAAAGAGAAGCTCAGAAAAGGAGCTTATGTCCTAGAGACAATAGAAGGCAAAGGAATCAAGAGAACCTGAAATGCGGATAAGCTGAGAATATATTATAGCTAAATCCGGGATCCGCCTTCTGAATTTTGCAATTTTGCAATATATTATAGCTAAAGCCGAATATGCCGGCAAATTCATGTAGCTAACAATTTGATATCAATAAATGAGAAATTTTTCTGTTTTAAGATTTATCCTTGTCTATTTTTTATGCATCGATACAAAATTCGAGGTGCAAACGCAATTTGTCATGGTGACTCTGATCAAGTCGAAATGCCACCCATTTTGGTCTAGGCACCAAGGGGAACATATGACAGTATTGTTTTTACCTTAGATAAAATTGAATTATAAAATTCAAGTAAAAACAAACGGTTAAGTCAGTAAAGACAAGAACCATTGTTAATGCAGACTTAACAAAACGATTAAGTCAAATCAAACATGCGTCATGGAAAATGACAGAAACGGAATCCGTATAATGCTTTGACCTCGGCCAGGTCAAGAATATAAAACTCGTAAAATGCACGGGTTTAGTAAATTTATCTGAGTTGAAAAAATCACCAATCAATGTGGGGTAAAACTCGGATAAAGCTTAAACGCGTAACTCGGGAAAGCACGGGTTAAAAAGGTAAAATCAACCCAAGTTGCAACTCAGCCAGGAGGGGGCAACTCGGACAAGATTTGAAATACGCGAAAATTACCTAAGTTATAAACTTAGATAGTAAAGGTAGAAGCCCATTTGTCAAAAAAGGCAAAGACGAGCTAAACTTTTACGAAAATTGATTGAAGGTTCGAGAGAACATGCCCGATTAAAAAATCAAAATACTTAGATAAATGCATCTATGGTAAATTCGGGAAGTAAGAAATGCAAGATGTCAAATCATAAAGGGAAATATGAGATAGGCTCAAATAGCAAATTAGAAACCGGAGTAAAACCGGCAATATTCAAAATTGTTAAAAAGGGGCCCAAAGACCCCAACCAAAAATCACAAGATGAAATCGACATCCCGGCCCTTCATGTGGCAGGAGTAGCAGGTTGAGTGCTAACTTCTTCACCTCCCTCAACCATGGTTTCCTCCCCGCCTTGTGTCCGAGTAACAGAGTCACAAGGTAGAGATTCCGGGAGGGACCAACAATGAAGCCCTTGCTTACATACGCCTTGGGATGTATCCCGGTTGTATTAATTGGCAATTCTGGGTTGACAACCTTCAGCTGACTAAGACAATTGTTGAAAGAGCCTATTACTGATTTCTCGAGTTCAACTCGGTAGTTTTGGGCGGTAGATTTAGCTTCCTTCAACTCCGCTTCAACTCTTTCATACATAATCTTGAAATCGGTCAGCGACTTGTGATTGAAGGCATGTAAGGATTGAAGTTCATTATGCTCTCTTTGAAGGTTGTGAAATTCTCTTTAGTCTTCGCTAACGCCAGAACTGTTGGTCCTTTCCCTCTTTCACCTGGGACAAGTCAGCAATGGCCTTGGCTTTTTCACCCTGACATGCATTCAGTTCATTAAAGGTGCGAAGATAATCATTCTTTAAAGATAAGAGCGGCCTAACAATGATGGACATTTTCATACAACCCACCTCCATATCCTCCAATTCCCTTACTTGTGTTGAGGTGAAAGGAGAAGAGTTAAAGAAAATCTCAGGGGGACAAACGGCATCCCGAAGAACACAAGTTATTCTGGACTTCCATAATGCATGCTTGGAAATCTCGGAGGATGGTGGAGGCATAGCAGACTTCGACCCGCCCTGGGAAGAAATAGGGGCACGCTTATCAGGATTCCCTTTGGACTTATCACCACGGATTTCTTTGTTCTTCTCGGCAGTAAGGGCAGCAGACTTTGTAGATTTTTCTTCGGGGGCTTTCCTTTTCTTGCTCGTCGAATCAATAAATGTCCCCTTGGCACCCCGGTTTAAAACCAACAGCCAGCTGGGTTGATCATCCTTTTGACCTTACTGCCCGTCTTGCTGTGAGTTTGCCATATCAGGAACTACAAAACAAAGTGGCAATCAGAGTCATAAAATGCAATACACAAGAATTATAAATGTAGAAATAAACATACTTAATTCTGTATCGAGCTCTTCTTGAGACTTATAAATGAGAGATGCAACACTGGCATGTTTGTATGACTACAGATATTTACCAATGGCAATTGCACTATTGATGTCAGCAGGGTTCAACTCTGACTCGTTGAAGCAGTAGCTTGAGAGAGGAAATTGGAAATGATCAGATGACCAACACAAGGGAAACTTTCCCTCCACGTCCTCGGTACCACGGTTATGGAGAAACCATACCTCTTTACCAGATGTGCATAAACTTTAAAGAACTTGTCTTTAAAATTTTTAAAAGACTCAGTATAAACTCAAAAAAGTCTATGACCCGGAATACCCCAGATGGTAACCCAACCCTTTCTTTCCGGCGGTTCACGACCAGTTCGACAAGCGACAACTTGAAAAAAATAAAAAAAAAGATGCAAGTGGAAGGATGAAGAGCAAGGTATGCACAAAAACACTCAAATGCCTTAACAAAACCCCAGCCATTGGGGTGAAGTTGGGTGGGTGATATACGAAGATGATTAAGAATATCAATTTGGAACTCGGTCAAAGGAAACCGAATCCCAAGTTGAGTCACGACATCACGGTAAAAGAAAAAGAAACAAGGGTTCTCTTCTGCTCCCCCAGAGCAAACCGACTCATCTTCTCATGGAGGGGCTATATCGTAATTATCTAGCTGCCCAACGAGAAGACCAGCCACATCATCAGAACTCATTTTGGAAACAGTGTTTAAAACCTCGTAAGTAACCCAGGGAAACTGGGACACTAAAGAGGTGGGGGGCGTGGGGGATATGATTCAGAGGAACTCGACTCTTCTACTACCTCTGGAGAAGGAGATGCCATAAAACCTAAAACAAAGAAAAGAACTCGATCAGAAGAAAAGAATGGGCATACCTGGATCAAAAATACTATCAGACGAGTCACTAGAAGAAGACGAAGTCGGCAAGTCGGAGATCATAATGGGATCACTTGCTGCACCAGATGCGGAAGTAGATTCCAGTATATCTCCATGTAGGCAACTAGCCAAGGTAGACTCGACCAAAGAGTCGCGTCCTTGCTCGACAAGCTTAGAACTCAAGTAGACACAAGAGTACCAAGGGACACTCCTTAGGACAGGGGAAGAACGACGAAAATTCCGGATGGTGGAAATGGAACGTGGAGGCATATTAAGCTGGCTAGAGGGCTCAATCCCGGGTTGGGGAAATGGGTGCAAAGCACGTCTGTTTGAGGTAAGACGACCCCTAACCCGATTGGACGAACCTCTACCACGGTTGTGCCCTAACTCCCTATTGGACATCCCGGACCTTCTTCAAGATCTACCACCACGGCAACCGCGAAGCATGGCTTCCCGTTCCTCTTCTTCGATCCTTGGAATCCCCCAAAGCCAGAAGCGGGCACCAGGAGGAATCTTTCTAAAAAGTAAGAATCCTCTTCTTTCTCCCCTTTACAACACAAAGCTGAAGAATGAGGGTTTTCCCCCCTCATTTGGTTAAAAAACTAAACGACACTTAGATTTGAAATAACAATGAAGGATGACAAAAGCAAGGGGGCGAACACCAAAATACCAGAAGAGAAGCAATACGCAACCCCCTGAAAGTACAGAGTGTGGGTGTAATGGAAAAACAAAAATCAACGGAATGGCATGCAACGGGCAAAGAATTCAAAAATGAAAAAGCATGCCAAAGGAAAATTGATCAAATGCAGGCATCTCAAAACAGAAACAACAAAAGCAAAGGATGAATGAAATACCTGTAAATAAAAAGATGAAAGAGATGAACTAGCAAGGAAGTGGAGAATTGCGTTTGAGACACTGACACTCTAAGAAACGCAGTTTCAGCACAATGCTCAGAAGGAAAACAAAAGCATGTAATACGAGACAGAGGCTTATATAGGCATGACAAGTGACCATTGGGGTTGCGAATGGCAAAGTTCAGGGCTACTAAGGTCTTTGCACTTGAAAATAATAACTGCAACAATCATGGGAGGTAACCGCAATCATCATGGGCGGTAACCACAGCACGCAGAAATGCAAGGGTCAAGGTCATTAGTGCCATTTCACTTCAAAAAGCAATGATTAGACAACTAAAACGATGCTGCAATAAATGCGCACGAAATGCGAAAATGGCATAGAATGGCTGCGGCACGCTAAGGCATGCAGCTGTAGCACGTGGCAGAACGAAATGAGTACCACTCATAAACCAACAGATAAGACAGGGTACATACATATGAAACTATCAACCGGGTTAAACGCCTGATGCTTGGGGCCAACTCGCCAGTTGGAGAACAACTACTCAAGCATATCCTTTACCCGGTTGCTATGTAAACTATCTTGTCGGGTTCATGCAAAACCCGTCGTCCAAGTAAACAAAAGAAAAAATTAATACTCCAGTTAAGGTATGATGCTTGAGGGCAACCCGTCAGTTGGATCCCAACAACTTAAGTACATCCCTAACTCGACGTAGGAGTATAGAAAGGGTTGATTATCAACCTGCCCATATAAGGGATGAGGAAAAATTGAGCTCGAGATAAACCACAAACTCGGAATAAGTATAAGGGCTGACGTGTAAGGGGAAACTCGTCAGTTGGACCCCAACTGCTCAAGCCCACCCTTAATCCAGAAAAAAGGGATACGAGTAATATCTCACCGGGTTGATGCTCAGCCCGTCTACATAAGGGGCAAGACACACTCCAAAAGGAAGAAACTCCAGAATATGAGGAGCATGCAAAAAGTTTGAAAGTTTGCAAAAACGCAAACACACTCAGCCTAACAAAAAACCTGAAGAGACGCACAAATAAATTCACCTCGGCAACCCGGATACCCAGGTAGCCTGGCTGAGGGGCAACTGTTATGGACTCATATAAGGGACCCATTAAGTGATAGGCCCAACAAGGGGCAATCCAAGATCTGAATCAGTAATAATCATGGATAGATATCCGTCAAGGATACTAATCCTAATATGATAGCATAACAAGCAGGCCTGAGCCCTTATCAGAGGCACCGAAGGCCCATCCACGCTACCCACAGGTAACCTATATAAATACAAGGTAAACCCTAAAAGTATGTTACGCTATCTCTTACTGTTATGCTGTCACTGTGCGCGCACACACTCCCCATTGGCTAACACAGTTATAGTATTCTGTGCACAGTGATCTGCTTGACTCAAGGTATCTCCTTCATAGATACCTTGGAGAGGGCACTAGATCCAATAGAAACATACCAGCCTATTGAGCTGGACATCTCTGTTCCAAGGACAGAACAAATTCGTTTACAATTTTTTTTTATAAATTTTTTTAAATTACATTATATACTTCGAAAAATACATAATATAATTTAATTATTTTCGATACTACATAATATAATTTGTAAATAAAAAATTTATAAATATAATTATCTATACAATCTTGTCATGTGCTGAAACAGTGAGATTGTCGCCTTCATGATTGCACATCATTCTGACAGATGAAATTCCTGTATTGTCTTGTAATGGCATAATTCGTTTCCTTTAACTTTTCTTTCCTTGTCTTTACTATATGTCTCGAGTGTATCGTTAGGAAGACCGGAAGAACTCCAAACAGGTTGCCGTAACAGTGAAGATGTGTGATTATTAAACATTAAACATATTATAAAAGGACAAGTTATATATGTTTGTAGGGATTCATATTTTTGATCACATAGAAGATGATTTTATTATATATATATGAAAATATATGGAGATTATGTTGTTTTTTTTCTTTTGTCTTAACATAATCTCATATGAGTCTATATACTTTTAAGTATGTGTAGGAGATAAAATTATTTCCTAAAGAGTAATCTCATGTTTTTATATAAACTTTAAATTTCAATTTGAATTATATAGTTTCGACTTTTGACCAAATTGAAAAGATTAATTGATTTAAAAGTGTATACAAACTAATATGAAACACCACTTCACCCACATAAAGAAAACACTTAACAGTTAGGATGAGTATGACAACGTTTCATAATTTTTTTATTTTTAAATAGATAATAGAAAGGTTAAGAAATAATGTTCGCTGAAATCAATTTATTTTTTTATTCCAGAAAATAAATCGATTATTTGGGAATACGAATTGGGACAAATAAAAAATAATATTTCTTCTCCTCACACAATATTTATTAAATACAGATATGTAGAATGTTTATCAGTTATTTATTAAATATAATATCTCTCTATTTGGATATAAAAATAAATTTAGTTAATAAAACGAAGGCCGAAGGATTCCATTTGGGCCGTGACTCAATTAAAGCCCGAAATAACGATTGATTTGACAAACATCAGAGAATGAGCTCTATTAACATAATTTCAACCTATAAAATAAGAAAAAAATATTTATTTTTTTAAATGACACAACTTATATCATTTCACTCTTACAAATAAGTGAGATCCACACCTTTATTTTTTGTCAACTCTCTTCTCCTTTATCTATCTCTTTCTCTCTCTTAAAATGACACAATTTTACATCCTTTAAAATGACACACACTTTACCCATAAAATAATGAAAAATGTTATAGAGCAGATTTATATTTATAAATTATATTATGTATTACAGATAGTATATATCATTTAAACATGTACTACCGGTAGTACATAGTATAGTTTATAAATAAAAAATTTGTAAATATTATCTATCACAATGTTATATTTACAAATTCAATTATGTATTCTGAAAAATACAAACACCTAAATATGTATTTTTTGGAATATATAGTTAAGTTTATAAACAAACAAACAAACAAATAGTATTTCAAAAAAAAAAAAAAAGTTTATAAACAAATTTTTTTATAAATATAACCGTCCTGTAAAAAACTCTTAAATATTCTGCATTTTAATTTGGGCCTGGACTTGGCAATATTATATGGGCCTATGTTCGTGTTCAGGATCGGGTTAACCCATTTTAGCTTCCTATTTCTTCAATTCATTTTGTTAATAGAGAGGGAAGAAAGGGTGAGAGAGAAGATCGAAAACCGGGTTCAACATGAGTCGAGGAAGCGGTGGGGGATATGATCGTCACATAACAATATTCTCGCCGGAAGGGAGGTTGTTTCAGGTGGAGTACGCTTTCAAGGCCGTTAAGTCCGCCGGAATAACCTCCATCGGTGTCCGAGGAAGCGATTCAGTTTGTGTCGTTACTCAGAAAAAGGTTCCGGTGAGTCACAACTAACTGCAACTCGGATAAGGATCGTTATGCTCGTTTTTTTTTTTTTTTTGCTGCTTCAATTTGAATTGACCTAAGGTTTGGTGTGTGTGCAGGACAAACTATTGGACCAGACAAGTGTCACACATCTCTTTCCCATCACAAACTACCTTGGTTTGTTGGCAACTGGCATCACAGGTTAATGTTGATTCGTGTAGTGCATTGGTTAATTGGTGATTAGCTGGATGATTAGTTGCTTCTCTGCTAGTGTATATAAGTTACTGTTATAATCGCTTTTGATTAATTCAATACCAACCAAATAAACTTGTTTGCGTGTAATAGAAAGCAAAAGAAAGAGAAGGAAAGTGAGGGAAAGAGATGAGAGAAAATTGAAGAGAGCTTGTCTCTCTGTAAATCTGTGTATTAATGAATCTGTCTTCGCTGTGTATCTGTGAAGATATTTATAGGCTACAGAACATAGTGGTATGTATAACACTCAACTGAATATTGAATAACAAACTAACAAACTCTCAAACACAACTCTAACTAACTGAACTAACTGTACAGTAGTGTACTGTAATTACTAACAGTAGTATACACTGCTGCATCTACTCTAATAGCACGAGAGGGAAACAAAGAAGAAGGAGATAATGATGGGTTAGACGAGAAAGCTTATTGTTATTCTTGTTTGTTGTTGATGACTATGGATTTTTTTTAAATAGCCAAACCTCTTATGTCTGTGGATAGGATACGAAGACAATGTGCCCTTTTATTTTTTGGTTGGGAGATTGGCAATTAAATCTATGCAAAGTGACGTAAAATAAGGGTCCTCGTCATGATCTTTAATGAGAAAACAGGGTTCAGTTAGACCTGGATGTTACTGACAAAAGTCGCACCAGGGTCTAAACTTGACCTGTGGCCACAGTAGGTACAGTCATAATTGTTGTTTTGCCCAACTTGGGTACATGATACCTTATTTCCGTCACAGAAAATACATGTTTTATTGAAAGATATATTTTTAAGGAAAACAAGTTTTTCACATCCAAAAGCTAGCTTCTGCTTCATCCCGTTTGATATGTGTTTCCAGCTGATGCTAGGACGTTGGTTCAACAAGCAAGGAATGAAGCGGCTGAGTTTCGCTTTAGATATGGATATGAGATGCCAGTGGATGTATTGGCTAAGTGGTAAGTTGTGCATTTTCCTAAACAAGATATTCCGACACTATAATTATCATTAGTTGCTCGTTACTCTGTTTCATGTCTGCAATTCAAACTGCCATTATTTTGCACTGAAAATGTTATCTGCACCCCGTTTATTTTATGTACTGGAACTGGAACAGTGCATTGACATTGTTTTCTTCCCTTTGAGTTATAGTTGTCTGAAATGTTGTAGCATGCGCTTATGAAATTGAGGGACAACTTTCTTTATTGCATCCACCATATTCAAAATGTTCTTATTATCCAGTAATTGGAAATTCGGCATCATTTGCACCAAAATAATGCTGAAACTTTTGTTAATTCCTCCTTTAAATAGGCGCTGTTAACAAACTCTTAATTAGTACTGACCAAGTGACCATTATGCCAGTGAATGAATATTGACAATTTCCTGAAGCCCCCAACTACTTCTTACTCATATGATGTGGTTTGTCAAGTTCCAATATATTGGCAATGTTGGTTGTAGTGTCAGTTCTTTGTAAGCTTGTTACCTATGCACTTTTGACACTTGATGTAAATCCTTCATGTTACTACTATCTCTGAACTGAGTATCAAACAGGTCTGTTTAATCTAATATGCTTGCTAGTTCAAACAAACTTAATTTTGTCAATGCTTTTTTTTTAACATGCATACATTTCTGATTAGGATTTAGTAAGGTTAGTAACTTAAGATAGATTCTGGCTTGTTTTGTTTGATCCACGACAGAACGTAGTTAATTTCAATAGTAGTTTTGTCAATGCTTGTGATATTTGTATTTTGCTTAAGATTTTAAGGACAAAAAAAAATTCTACCTGGCATGAAGTTAAAACATATTGTCTACAACTAAGCACAAACCATGTAGTCATTGATCTCTGCTACTGTATAAACTTTTTCATGTGACATATGCTCTTAGGTCACAAGAAAGTGAAGAAACCAATAATTCATCTGCTGAGTCTGACTGTACTTTCAAGTTTTAACTTTTGCCAAAGGCTACATCATATTAATGTAATGTTTTTACAGTTTCTCAGAACCATCTTTCTTATCTGATTTTTTCAATCTTTTGCTTGGACAGGGTCGCAGACAAATCACAAGTCTATACTCAACATGCTTACATGAGACCACTTGGAGTAGGTATATTTTTCTGGGCCTTTTCATTTCTTCACAATTTCACTCTGGTATAAAAGATCACATAATCAGTTATGTATGGTCACAATTTTTTAATAATTCAATTTCTCATTATTATGTTATTTCCTCTTTCTGTGATTTTGAATCTTTTACTCCTGGAAGTGGCAATGATTTTGGGTATTGATGATGAATATGGACCTCAACTTTATAAATGTGACCCGGCTGGTCATTACTTTGGCCACAAGGTACATACATGATCATCTCCCACTTTATTTATGTTGGAATACTTCTTCTTTTTTTCCTTACTGTTATTTACTATAAGAAGTCAAGAAACTTGTTGCTGACCCCACGTCGGGGGACAAGGCTTCGTTGTGGCATTTACTATAGAGGAAGGGAAACATGCCAATAGTTCTGATTCTTAAATAATTGAATAGACATCTTATGCACAAAAAAGTTCAATAGAATATGAGATGACCAGGAGTAGGGATGGGGATCAGTACACTAACTTTGTCAGCTTATACTTTGTGAAAGTTGTTTATGTATTACTAAAGTTACCAAATCAAATATTATCATATGTGTATCTGTCATGAGCATATCAAGGTTAATTATTACCGAGTGACTAAGCAACTACATAAATGCATCATTATTCACCTATAAATTGTGCAAAAACAAAGTTCTTGCTTTGAGTTTGCTTGACCCGATGGTGGGTTTTTTTTTTTTTTTTTTTTGGGGGGGGGGGGGGGGGGACTGGGGAAAATGAAGGGGGTGGGTGGTGGTGCAGTGGTTATTACTTATTAGGTAATACTATGAAAAGGAAGTAGATAAATGAAGAGGCAAAACAATTTCTATCTTGCTTTACAACAACAACCAAGCCTTTTTCCCAAGAAATGGGGTAAGCTACATGGATCAAACAATGCCGTTGTGTTCTATCATCAGTCACTAAGATGATATATATATGAGAGAGAGAGAGAGAGAGAGAGAGAGCATGTAAGCATCAGCTAAGGCATATGAGCCTTACTGTGTTCTTCCCCTTTTTGTTTCAATTTATCCATCTTCAGCATCTAGAAGCACCAAGTAGTCTGTTGATTACTTCTCTCTTCACTCGGTGACTTTTTTAACCTTTTAAATACTTTAGGAATTAAATTTTCACTGTTTACTTGTAGCTTTATGTATTCAATGATGGATTAGATTGGATTTTTTTATTTTTTTCATTGTGTTATTTGTCTCAGAACCTATTTGATGTAGTCAGGCCACAAGTGCTGGATTAAAAGAGCAAGAGGCAATTAATTTCTTGGAAAAGAAGATGAAGAATAATCCTTCATTTACCTATGAGGAGACTGTGCAGGTAGCATTATTGCTTTCTTTTTTTTTCCCTCATGCCTGTTTTGCAAGCCAAAATCTGCTTAGCAATTCTTGCTCTGTACAAGTATAGTTTTGAAGTTCCATTTGCGTTTGGGAAATGACCAATCTATTAGCTGGATTTTGTTAGTGTAAAAATTACTGTGTATAACTGAGAGCTTATGTGTCCCTTCAAGGAAGATATGTCAGTATAGCTGCATTTTCTCCCACCTTTTTTAGGGTAAACAATGGGTTTGTTTAATTTTCTTTTGTTGGCAATGGCTACTCAAATTTTTATACTCGATAATATTTGCTTCCCTGTAATAATGTTAATCTTTCTTAGTTATGGAAGTCATTGGTTATTGGTAGTTGTTATGTCAAGTTTTTGAATTTTTACTAGAATATTTGTGTCGTATAATTAGTAGTCTGCAGAGATGTTATTGGTCAAGATATTGAATGTTCTTGAATGCCAAAGATTGACTCTGTTTTACAGAGAGGGGAAATGTCTGAAAATATGCTAGAGGAATTTGATGTGAATGATGTCAGTTTTGTGTCCTTTGCTCATTGGAGGAATAAACGTTTGATATTTTTTGTATTTCTGAGTGCTAACTGCTAATGGTGGAGGCAATGAAAGTTCTCTTGTATCTGTTGTTCAGATAATTGAAAAACAACTTTTGGATTCTCATCATAAATATAAGCCTGTTACTATTAAAATTTAGGCATGTCATTAACACATATTATTGGGTTTCATGGACATTACATATGACCCTTAGCTTCAATAATGTTTGGGAGTTTTTACTCTTCACCTTTTATTCTGATAGGTGACAATTTCTTAACCGTGTTATCTATAAAATTCAACCAGTTTTTATTCACTAGATTTGAAAGATTATATTGTATTTTAAGATGCTAGAAATTTATTATTGGAAAAAAAATTAAGTTGTAATCTGATCATGTTTTATCTTTTATGATTTGAATTCTAAGATCACAATGTTCTTTTTTTGCAGACTGCCATTTCCGCCTTGCAATCAGTTCTTCAGGAGGATTTTAAGCCCACTGAGATTGAGGTAGAAAGTGTGTCTGAGTGTTGTTAAAACTCAAATACCTCTATATGACAACATGTTTTTTTTTTGGTATTGATGACACCATGTTTTTTAACCCCTGTTAAAAGAACCTTTTTTTTTTTCTCTTGGAGGATCTCACTTAGTCACTCTTGTTGAATTAGTCCCTGGAGAGCCAATTCATTTGTTTCATCTTTAATTGGGGAGAAAGTTCCTTATGCTTATGAAATGGCAGGCATGAATTTGTGCAGGGACGGGTCTAGGAATGAACTATTGAGGGGGCCAAAATATATAAGTCAAGATATTTAAATGAAAAATTCTTAGTTTTAAATTTTTAAATGTATCATTCATTTATCGAAGTGAGTCCAATGTTTTTTCATATCATAAATTTTATCTATGCTTGAATTGTTCCAGCAGTAGATTATTTATTGATTTTGAGATATGGATCTTTGCATGCGACATAATTGACATTATGGAGCTCTCTTGATGCACGTAATCTTTCATTCTAGAGATGATTATGGTTATCCAACGAATACTTTTTCTCACTGATGTGATGTGAAGTGAATAATTATATTTTGTTTTTTCTAGGTCGGAGTGGTGCAGAAGGAAAAACCAGAATTTAGAGTTTTATCCACCGAGGAGATTGATGAGCACTTGACTGCCATAAGTGAGCGTGACTGAGTTCAAAGCTATGGTGAAATTTGTTAAGCTTCTCGGATTAGATAAAAACAAGGATGATTGTTGATGTTTTTATGTTAAATTAAATCACAATGTGCCTATAGCAAATTTCCCGAGGTTATTGGTTTGATTTTCTTTATGATATTTGTGAGTAATGTTAGTATTATACAAGTCTGATGCAACTACATACTAAAATGACTGGGCACTAATTGAAACTTCCATGGTCATTAAAAGCATGCCAGATTATTAAAAATCAGCCAGGTAATGAAGTCGTGCTCAAACTAGCTGGGTTGAACCAACTTTTACCTGTTCAATTACATGCTTCCAACAAGATACCCAGATCAATCAAGTGATCAGTTCATCAATTTACTGATCAAACCAGTAGGTGCAAGACAATTACAATAATTATGTGCTAACCACTTCATCCACCTTGATTATCTAGCTTAATCCATGGTCCCAGAAAAATTGAGTACATAATTATTTATGTGAAAGGTTATATTTACTATCATTTAAGTTTATCACCTTTACTGCCAACATAATCACTGATAATTCAATTTGAGAACAAATGCTGAGAATTAATTTTAAGTTCTCTCTCTCTTCATTCTCTTCCTTCATTTTTGCGGATTCGTAGCCGGTCATAAGCCGGATCTTAACACACGGTTGCTCACTATCCCAAACTACATGGTCACCCCAATGGCCAAGAACCACTTGGTGGCACCGCAATGTACATGTACAAATTGTGCCGTCATGAATAAGGTGGATGTGAACACATCATGAGAATTTCAGATTGGTTCACTTTCAAAGGTGGATGCGAACACATCATGAGAATTTCAGATTGGTTCACTTTCAAATTCCTATTATGACCGTGTTAGTAAAAATTAACACAAATTTTATACTGTGTTGCGTGTCAACCCACAAACACGATATTGATTTGCATTAATCTTCCGGATTATGTGTCATATCGGGACAACACGATATTTATGAAATTAATATTCGGTGGACAAGTTATATGTGTCGATTTGTCTAAACTGGCATAATAAGGAGGATATTTCGAAATTGAAGGGTTATTTATGTCATGTCGATCCATAAAATAAACAGGTCATGTTAGTGTCGAAGGTTTTAACACGAAACTTTATTTGTATCGAGTGTGTTCATGTTCAGGACTCGGTGACACGAATTGCCACCCATAATATTGGTTTTAGAGATAACTTCTTTCTTATATTACATGATTACCAAGCTCTGCACAATAAATCTCCAATTGCATCACAATTGATCAATGTTTCTCTTAAGTATAATAGGAAGTCCAACTTTTAATCTTAGCGAGTTAGAAGGCCATTATCTTCATACAAATAAAGATTGTCAGATCACATAATTAGAAGATAGTGTCGGAAAATCAACCAAACCCGAAGCATAATACCTCACTACCAGTATCATAGAATGATTCAGTGATAATATTAGGAACAACTAGTATCCCATAATACCTCCCAATGATTAGTTGATACTAATTGGCACTACCAGTAATCCCCACAGGAGCAAAAGCCATCGCGAAAGTGATGGAACCGATTGGTGTCCCTCACTATGATTTCCCTCTTCACCAACAATGAGACATATTTTATAGCTGAGTGGCAATCACCACAAACCCTAATATTCTTCATAATGCGTATAGTGGATCCAGGAGAAGTATTCATAAGGGCAAATGCAAGAGCCAGCTTCTCACTATGATACTGTAAATTCACTTCCTTCTCTTGTTGGTCTACAAACAGAAGCACATGACTAGTGTCAGGAACATAGCCAATCTCCTTAATTTTCTGATTTAGCTTCTCCCACATTTTGTGGACCTTATCTTTCTGTGGATGAGCAATGTCGTTTGCCACAAACACATGGACATAATTCTCAATCTCAACCCAACTACAAGCTGGTTCCTTCTTCAACCCATTATCTTTCATTATCTTTCTGACTTTTGCAGCATCCCTCCACCTACCAGCAGAGGCATAAATATTGGCAAGCAGTATATGTGTCCCTGAATAAAAAGGGTCAAGCTCAAAAACCCGTTGAGCAGCGTAAGCACCCATTTTCATATTTTTATGCATCCTAGAAGCACCAAGCAAAGCTCCCCAGATAGCTACAGTGGGTTCAACTGGCATTTCTTCTATGAACCTCTTAGCTTGATCAAGAAGACCAGCTCGACCAAGAAGATCAACCATTGTCGCATAATGTGAGACTTTTGGTTCAATGTTGTACTTTCTCATCAATCCAAAATAGTGTTTACCCTCTTCCAAAAGTCCAGCATGGCTACAAGCAGTAAGAACATTAATGAATGTTATATCATTGGGTTCAATCCCAACCCTTAGCATTTCTTCAAACTGTTGCACAGCTTTTTTTCCAAGCCCATGTTGGGCATACCCTATCAGCATTGAATTGCAAGAAACTACATCAAGCTTCACCAATCGATCGAAAACCTTTTCTGCATCATGAATGCTGCCTGACTTTGCATACATGTGAAGAAGAGTGTTGCCCACATAACCAACCAACTTCCTCCCTGATTTTATCATATGAGCATGAAGCCATTTACCTTGCTCCAAAGATCCCATGCAGGAAGAAGAACATAAAAGAGCTGAATAAGTAAAGTCTGTTGGTCTATAATCTTCCCTTTGCATATTCACAAACAAAGCCAAAGCTTCCTCTCCTTCACCCTTTCTAGCATAACCAGTTATCAAAGCATTCCAAGAAACCTCATTCTTACTCACCAATTCATCAAAAACCAATCGCGCTTCACCCAAGTAGCCACACCTAGCATACATATCCACAAGCGAACTTCCAACAAAAACATTGGAGTTACATCCATACTTCCAAGAACACGCATGAATTTGCTTCCCATCATTATAGCTTGGTATAAACCCACAAGACTTTACCAAGCTTGATAAAGTGAACTCATTTGGTTTGGACCCATCACGTAGCATCTGAGGGAATAAAACAAGTGCATCCTTGGCACGTTCATTCTGAGCATAACCAGTAATCAATGAAGTCCACGTAACCATGTCTTTAATTGGCATTTCATCGAACACCATGCGTGCATCTTCCAAACTGCCACACTTTGCATACATGAAAAGAACGGAATTTTGAATAACGAGGTCATCAGTGAGCTTGGAATTAAGGATGTGGGAATGCACTAATCTTCCTTCTTTAAGCTTACCCAACTGGGTGCATCTCTTTAGCAACGTATTGTACAGGGTTCGGTCCGGTTCGAGCGAACCGTTGTCGATAAGATCGAGAACATGAAGGCTATTCTGGGACTTGAGACTAGGACTAAGAATGTTCCTGTCTTCTATAATACATGAGTTGTCCAATTTGGCATCCTCGGAAACATCGAAAGTTGATTGAGTTGCAGATTGCCAAAGTGTTCGACAGCAACCCCAATGTCGTTTCAATGCAGTTTTACATTGGATCATCACCTCAAATTGTTTGTTTTATTTAAGATTTACTCTCAAAGCTGAGAATAATCTTTCAGTTTCAGTGCACGTTGCTGGCTATGGCTGCTTTAAATTTTTTGGCAAAATGGTCCTTTGCCATGGGTGCGTGTAATCATTGACGGGGTGGGGGACAGCGTCTCCGAAATATTATTTTTTTTTTTGTAAAGAAATTTTAAATTAACGCTTAAATCGCTCATAGTCTAGTTATTTTCATAACAAAGGATGAAGAAATTATGGGAATGAGTACGTGACACGGGTGGGAGAATAAGTTTTCTCTCTACTCGATTTGCCTTGGTACGTTGTTTTAATTATCTCTATGTAAGTTGCTACGTTCTAACTAATATAAGAATAAATATCTTTTTTGGTCCCTAACAAAAAAATTCGGTCTTCACTTTAGTCCATTATAAAAAATAGTCACTTGGTCCCTATGAAATTTAAAGTGGACTCATTTTAGTCTTTTTGAGGGACTAATGCAGGTCTTTTTTGAATTTGTGAAGGACAACGATTTTGAAAGCCCAACAGATCAAGGCCCATCAATTGTAACTAACTCCAACCAACTCTAGCTGTATAAACAAGACATAGTGCATAAATGTAAACAATACGATTCAGTTACTAATTACAATACAATGAGGTTTTATGTTCCTTCTGTTTTCTCTCTCTCTCTCTTTCTCTCTCATGTCTCTTGAATCTAACATGGTATCAAGAGCCTGATTTGATCCATGGAGACCTCAAATCCAACAATGGAAACCGCAGATTCAATGTTGAAAGCAACAGATCCGAAAGTACAAGGCTCGAATGTCACGGGAACGTCTACTTCGTTATGCTCAATTACAAGTTCAGTTCACACATTTTCCAGTCCAGTTTCGTTCAAGTTGAATGAAGATAATTTTCTGCCATGGAAGCAGCAAGCTCTGGCTACAATCAAAGGTTACAATCTTATGAAATTCATTACTCAAGATGCATCAACATTTCCAAAAACTGAAAGCTCCGATGCTGCGCTTTGGGAACAGCAAGATCAACTTCTCCTTTCATGGTTGCTTGGATCCATGTCAGAGGTAGTCTATATGAGAATGGTTGGATGTGAAAACTCCTATCAGGTTTAGCATAAACTTGATGAATTTTTCTCTTCTCAAACTAGAGCAAAAGTGAAACAATTGAAAATTCAATTGAGCAGTGCAAAGAAAGAAAGTAATGTCTCTAAATACCTGCTTCGAATAAAGAAGATAGTAGATTCACTGAGTGCAACAGGTTCTCCTGTTGGTGTAGAGCAACACATTGATGCAATATTGGATGGTCTTGGTGAGGAGTATGATCCGTTTGTTACATCTGTTATGTCTCGAACCGATCCTTATACGGTTGGTGAAATTGAAGCCTTACTCATGGCTCAAGAACAAAGGTTGGAGAAACACAAAAAAGCTGAAGTAGGAAATCTTGAGGCTAACATGACTCAACTTCACCTTGGCAGAGGAGGATACAACAATAGATCTGGCTACAGTCACAGAGGCAATTACAACAATCGAGGAGGATACAATAATTCATATAGAGGAGGATACAACAATTTTAATAGAGGAGGATACAACAATTTTAATAGAGGCAGAAACTTCAACAGAGGAGGAAGGTTCCAAAGTAGAGGAAACAGATTTCCTGACACTCGCCCTCAATGCCAGGTCTGTGGCAAGTATGGTCATATAGGCTGGGAATGTCATCATAGATTCAATCAAAATTTTCCCACTCCCTATAATCATGATAATGCTGTTGCAACACAAGCTCATGTTGCTGAAACCTCCTTCCCAAAGCAAGATGATACCAGTGAATTCTTTTCAGTGATGGATCACTCTTGGTATCCTGATTCTGGGGCCACCAATCACTTCACACCCGATGGAACCAAGCTTCTCAGCAAAACTCCATATCATGGTAAGGAATCTGTTCAAGTAGGTAATGGATCTAATTTGAAAATCAGAAATATTGGTCATACTGTTATACATTCACCATTCACACCCTTGTCCTTCACATTATCCAACCTTTTGCATGTACCTGGTATCTCTACGAATTTACTCAGTGTCTCTCAATTTGCCAAAGAACATGATGTTCTTTTTGAATTTCATGCTAATGATTGTTTTGTAAAATCTCAGGCTACCAAGGAGATTCTTCTCCAAGGGAGGCTTGAGAATGGACTCTATGTCTTTGAAGGTACACCTATGTGCCCACCATCAAGTTGCTCAGCCTTCACAGCTGGGATCACTTCGAATAATACATTCACAAATTCTGTTAGCTCCAAAGAAGTTACTATGAATACTTGTCATACTGTCTTAGATACTTGGCATGCTAGATTAGCCCATGCCTCTTTACCAATTGTAAAAACAGTACTCAAAGCTTGTCATATACCATTTACTAATAAAATGACTACTCAATTGTGTTGTGCTTGTTGTATGGCTAAGATGCATCAACTTCCCCTTCCCTTTTCTACTACTCTTTATAACTCTCCTCTTGAATTAGTTTTTACTGATGTGTGGGGCCCTGCACCTGTTGCTAGTACCACTGGTGCAAGATATTACATTCTTTTTGTTGATGCTTTTACCAACTACACATGGCTTTATCCTATGACCAACAAATCCTAAGTTTATACCATATTTACTACCTTCAAAACCATGGCTGAATTACAGCTCAACACCAAAATAAAAGCCCTCCAAACTGACAATGCCAAAGAGTATCTCAAACTCACCCCATTTCTTCAACAACATGGTATTCTCCATCGTCTCACCTGTCCATATACACATCAGCAGAATGGCAAGCCTGAATGCAAGCACAGGCACATTGTTGAAACTGGCCTAGCACTTCTAGCAGCTTCTCATCTTCCCACTAGATTCTGGGATCATGCCTTCCTCACAGCCACTTATGTCATTAATAGACTTCCTACTCCAACCTTACATAACAAGTCCCCACTTGAAATTCTTTTCAAACGGACTCCAGATTATCTCTTTCTCAAACCCTTTGGTTGTGCTTGCTATCCATATTTGCGTCCATACAACAAACACAAAATTGAGTTTCGATCTGATCAATGCACCTTTCTTGGTTACCACACTACTCATAAGGGCTACAAATGCCTTACCCCTTCTGGCCAAATTATAATTGCCAGGCATGTCCTCTTTGATGAACTGTTCTTTCCTTACAGCAAAATTACTTCCTTGTCCAATTCCTCATCCTCAACTACATCCCAACCTCTCACTTTCCCACCTGTCATTCCTGTTATTTCCTCAACCTCTACTCGGTGTGACACACATATCTCTGATTCTCTTATTAATCCTATTAACTCTACTTGTTCTGTTCCTTTTGCTCATAACTTTAATTGCAGGTCAGCTATTTCTCCAGATGCAGCAGAATCCTCTCTCGCATCTCCTCAATCTCCATCAACCAGTGGCATTTCTCCTTGTCAATCTACATCTTTACCATCGAACATCTCACCAGCTCCTCCAACCAACACTCACCCCATGCTCACACGTAGCAAAGCTGGTATATATAAGCCCAAAGCTTACATCACTGCTCTTGAGCCCAGTTCAGTTGCTCAAGCACTAACTCAATCCCATTGGTTGAAAGCTATGCAAGAAGAGTACAATGCACTGCAGAAAAATAACACATGGAAGTTAGTTCCCCTTCCTTCAGATTGAAAGCCCATTGGTTGTAAATGGGTTTTTCGCACAAAGTACAAACCAAATGGCTCCATCCTCAAGTATAAAGCACGATTAGTAGCAAAGGGTTTTCATCAGAAAGAGGGCTTCGATTATCAGGAGACATTCAGTCCTGTAATCAAACCAGTAACCATTCGTATAATCCTCACCATTGCCTTATCCAGAAATTGGCCAATTCATCAACTGGATGTCAATAACGCATTCCTTAATGGTGAGCTTCAAGAAGATGTATACATGCAACAACCTCCTGGGTTCTTGGCCTCTGATCCATCCCTGGTTTGCAAGCTTACCAAAGCTCTTTATGACCTCAAACAAGCTCCCCGTGCATGGTTTGACAAACTCAGCTCCACTCTTCATAATCTAGGCTTCATCAACACCAAATGTGACAGCTCTTTATTCATTTCTTTCACACCAGCTCATACAACTTTCATTCTTGTTTATGTTGATGATATTCTCATTACTGGATCCTCCTCCTCGGCCATCACCTCTCTGATTCACTCTCTGAACAAAGCCTTTATTCTTAAAGATCTTGGTTCACTCCACTATTTTCTGGGCATTGAGACTCTACCAACACTCACTGGTGGTCTACATCTTCATCAGTCAAAATATATCACTGATCTTCTCATTAAGACCAACATGCAGCATTGTAAACCGATGCCAACACCAATGCTCTCCAGTACAAAGCTCTCTTCTTCTGATGGTTCCCCATTTGCTGATCCTTCTCTATATAGATCCGTAGTTGGTGCCTTACAATATGCCACTATCACTCGTCCTAACATTGCATACTCAGTCAACAAGGCCTGCCAATACATGCAAACTCCCCTTGACACTCATTGGAAAGCAGTGAAACGTATCCTCCGTTATCTCAGTGGAACCATCAAGCATGGTCTCACCATCAATCCATCCTCTCACTTTCACATCTCTGCCTACTGTGATTCTGACTGGGGATCAGATTTAGATGATCGTCGCTCCACCAGTGGCTTCTGTATCTTTTTTGGTGCCAATCTTATCACTTGGTCCTCCAAGAAACAACATGTTGTGAGTCGCTCTAGCACGGAGGCAGAGTATCGTTGTCTTGCTGCTACAGTTGCAGAGCTCACATGGCTTCGTTCTTTACTATCTGAGCTTCATATCACGATTCCGCGGCCACCCACCCTTTACTGTGATAACTTGTCTGCTGTGTTACTCACAGCTAATCCCATTTTTCACTCCAGAACGAAGCACTTCGAACTGGATCTCCATTTTGTCAGAGAGAAGGTACTTACCAAACTCCTCACATTACATCATATTCCTGCTATTGACCAAATAGCTGATGGTCTCACCAAAGAGTTTCCCATGCTAAGTTTTTGGACTTCCAAACCAAGCTGCGTGTTCTGTCTTTACAGCCCACTACGCTTGAGGGGGGATGAAAGCCCAACAGATCAAGGCCCATCAATTGTAACTAACTCCAACCAACTCTAGCTGTATAAACAAGACATAATGCATAAATGTAAACGATACGATTCAGTTACTAATTACAATACAATGAGGTTTTATGTTCCTTCTGTTTTCTCTCTCTCTCTCTCTCTCTCATGTCTCTTGAATCTAACAGATTTTAACTAAATTGATTCACTTTGAATTTCTTAGGGACCTCTTCGAGACTAATTTTTGATAAAGAAATAAAGTGTGAACTATATTTTTTTTGTTAGGAACTTAAAATGATATTTACTCTTAATATAAATATTGAACCAAGAGATAAATAAAAATCTACATAGCTACAAAAAAAAAAAACCTAAAATCCAAAGTCTTATCCTAGGTCCGCTGGTGCGTGTAATCGGATGTGAGGTTGGGTTCGGTTAGGTGTGGGAAATTTGGAAATGAATATTCTCGTTTGAAAAAAAAATGATACGGTGATAATTATAATCATACAAATTAAATCACCAGTTATAATTTAATAATTATTTATTTTAATATTTTCTCTCTTTTTTATCACTAATCCATCTTTGTATAATTATGTTTGCCTACATAATCATATCATGTCTTTTTCAACAACATAAGAGGGTCCATTCCCCTTCAGTATCATGAGAGCATCAAACTTGATATTCCCTTTCACTAAAAAGATTTTTTTTAAATTTTATCCATATTTTTTGGTATAATTTTTTTAAAAGTCATGATTTTTTTTTTTTTTTAGTATGGATATACCCAGCCAGGGGTGTTCGTAATTTGGGTGGATTGATTTTGAAGGAAAAATTATTCGATCCAATTCTTCAGTTTGATCATTTAATCATCTATTTAGTTTGGATTTTTTAAAAAATCTGATCTAATCCAATTTAATTTTATTAGATTTGGATTAGATTGATTTTTATGTTTTTCAAAAAATCTAAAATTTCAACCCTATAAATCATTAGTTATATTAAAATAAAGCTATACAAAGTTGAAATTATTGTAAAATTCAAGTCTTCAAACTACGAAGAGTTAAAATAGATTAATAGATAATAAAATTAAAACAAAATAATTTGCTATCAATAACATCCAAGATACAAGTCTACAAAATAACAAGATTTCAAGCCACCATCTTTCAAAAATAATAAATATATAATATATTGGATTAGTTTAGATTTGATCAGTTTTCACCAATTAAACCGAAAACCAATCAATCCAATTAAAATATACAATTTTTTTTTGACTTTTTATTTTTTAATTTTCAATTAATTCAGTTATCGATTATTCGGTTTGGTTATCATGATTTGAATTAGCGGTTGATGAACACCTCTGGATATAGTTATAGCTGTTGAACCAAAAATTTTCTAGTAGGTGTGGGTCACATTATAATACCTTCAGAGTTTTAAAATAATTTTTAGAACATTTTCTTTTTCAATTTAAATAATTTAATTAATAAGTAGAAAATATTTAAAGATTATTATAAACGTCAAATTATTTAGAACTAGAAATGTAAATAAGTCGGGACTTAGTACCTTATCACAAACTTAACCTACTATACTTAATAAAATAGAATAAATTTATTTTTTTAAAAAAATCTAATTGGAAAGTATGTCATAAATTTATTTTACAAGATTTGATCTATTATATTATTTATATTATTTTTAATTAAATAAATAATATTATTTTTCAATTCTTGGAAATTTTAAACCAAAATTTTCAATTTACCAAATTAGGGTTATGATAAAATATTTTATCGAAATCTGATTTATTTGAATCAAAATCTAATCTATCCTATTCTCTTTACAAGATAATTTTCTATCCTACCGCCGTACCAAACACCGGGTTCGATTTTTGCCTTCTTTACATATAATAGAAATTGACTTTTATATTATAATATTGAGGAAGATTATATTTACAACTTTTTTTTTTATAACTATATCTTATCACTGTTGATTTTCGTCAAACAACAGTTATCATTTTAGCAAATTAAACTCATTAATTAATTATTAATTCACAATAAATGATAACCGTTGATTGACGAAAATCAACGGTGATAAAATATAATTATAAGAGATTGTAAAAAAAAATTGTAAGACTCCACGTAAAAATTTATAACTTTTATATATCATAGAAATTGACTTTTATATTATAATACTTGCATAAAATTTATAACTTTTTTTAAAAATAATGTTATATTTTGTTTTAAGAAAATAACAGCGTCGCTTTAAGCCCCACAAAATACTGATAGCAGCCCCATTCTGTTCTTCTTCAACGAAGAAACAAGCACCCGCACTTTCTGAATACAGGTGCTGCTTCACCGTAGCCTCTCTGCCCTGTGATTATGGCCAAAAACAGGAACAAGAAGAAGATAAACGATGCCGTTTCAATGGATACCACCACCGACCCATCCGTTTCGGAAGCACCTGAAGGTACCTCCTTTACAACCCTCCCTCCTTCCCTCCCTCCATTTACTCTTCTTTAGTTGAAATCAACAACGAAAATATCAAAATTTTAAATCTTTCACTGTAACTCCTCTGCTTCTAATTTCCAAACTAAACCCTAAACCCTAATAATAAAACTTCTTATTACCTTGTAAATCCTATTTTTTTTTTCAACTGTTGGTTTGTATAAAATTTTGGTTTCTGGGTGTGGTTTAAAATTGAGACTTGTTTACTTGCAGCAATGGACACATCAGAATCACGAGCTCAAAACACTGGTGCCGGTGCTACCACATTGTAAGTAACGAATTGCCCTTTTGCACTGATTGTTAGTGTGCATCCACTTGGTGTGCACTGTAAGGTGAAGCTTTGTTATTATTGGCCCTGAAGTTAGGGTTTTCTTTAAACTTTATAGAAACAAATTCAATGCAGTATCATACTTTTATAAAGGAAGGCAGTGATGGCAAGATGGGTAGCTCTGGAATGGTTTTGAAAATATTGAAAATTGGAAAATTTGTCATATGAAGACCATGGATTCTGAATGACATAAATATTAAATCTTAACAGGTCACTTAGCAGGAGAGGCAGGGGCCCCAGTAGTTTCTAGGGTTGAGAGAGTGTTTACGAAGTTATTTGGGTTCTTGGTTTGAAATTCTATCAATTATAATGGGTCCAACAGTGTTCTAGTCGGACTAGTCGGGTAATTGATAAATTGGTGGATATATCTGTTATGGATATGAATATCATATCCCAACTACCCATTTAAGAATCTATTAAGAGATAGATTCATAAGCATCTCAACAACTCTATAACAGTCAGATGGCACAAGATAAGGATCACATCCCAACAGAAAGGGAGTTGAATCATACTGCAATTGGGGGAGCTCAAAGGGCCAAGCCTAGGAAGGTAATCCTATAAATAAGAGCCTAAAGACCGCAGATAAACACTTTTGACCTATTTATGAATACTGCACACACCCATCCCCTTGGCTATAAGCCTATTGCTTGTGCGCAGTGATTGGGACCTCGGCTATAAGCCCAGTATACATCTGATGTACACTATCTCTGAGCGCATACCATACGGTATAGCAATACGGTATATCCAGGACCTAACATTGGCGCCGTCTGTGGGAAAACGATAAATTTCGATTCCCATTCCACGATGACGAACACTCGTTCGACGTCCAGCAACGTCCAAATACCGCCACACCAGTCCGCAACGGAGCAGCTCCAGGCGAGTGCAACACCCGTGCTGGTAGACGTACAGGTCGAAGGGGTCGGCCTTCAGGGACCGACTCCCGAACCCCAGCCCAAGCCACCGCCGAATGTGACCACGATGGCCATGGGTGCAATCCTCCAAAGGTTGCAAGAGATGAAAAACAGATTCCTGACTCAGCAACGATTAGATGCCCAAAGGATGGCGGCATTTGAGACCGAGCTAAGAAACCGGAACGCAGAGGGCCGACCTAGAGGAGCAGGTCAGCTCCTGAATGGTGGATCTCAACATCAGAACGCCGAAGGCGTCCAGCATCAAAACGCTGAAGGCCGACCTGGAGGGAATGACCATGCTGGCGATGGTAGGCCGCAATGTCAGAACGCGGCTACAGTCGATGGAAATGCACAGAACGTGCATAACCCTAACCTCGGCAACAACCAGAATGGTGGAGGTCCGAACGACAACCAGGACGAGAATTATCTAAATGATGAGGAGGCTAATGATAGCCCACTCACTGAGAGGCTCATGAACTTGGCTATACCGTCGAGATTCAAGAGCACCAGGATACCTCCGTACGACGGAAGTCAGGACCCAGAAGCCCATTTAGAGGCTTTCAAGACCGAGATGTTGTTCAACGGGATCACTGGACCTATTAAGGCCGGAATCTTCGCGACGACATTGACTGGTCAGGCGACGACCTGGATAACCAGGCTTCCCAGGAACTCAATCGACTCGTCTGAGGACCTAGCCCGGACTTTCCGACTGAACTTTGCAACAAGCAAGGCGCATCCAATGCCGGCCTATGCTCTGGGAAGAATCCGGCAGAAGGAGAATGAATCGCTGAGGAAATACCTCGACAGGTTCAAGGATGCCGCCCTCTAGGTTCGGGGCTTAACTGAAGCAGTGCACCTCCACTTAATCATCTCGGGATTAGACGGCAACTCTCCACTTGCGAGGTCCATCTATAAGAACCCGGTGAACGATCTGGAAGAGTTCCGACAAAGGTCGGATAAATACATTGACGTGGAAGACATGCAAAAGGTCTACGTCGAATATCGAGGGCGAAGTCCGACACGTCGGAGCCCGAGTAAGAAAAACAACAAAGACCGAGACCAGAGGGGATCCAAAAAAGGTAAGGACACTAGCGATAGGAGGTCGGAAGATCGATCTCCAAGGAGGAAATATGACGATTATACACCTTTGAACATGTCCAGATCCAGGATATGGAAAGAGGTGGCTCAGACCGAGATGCGCAATGTCGAGAGACCTCGACCCCTCAAAGCCAAGAGCGGGCTGGACAAAAACAAATACTGCGCCTTCCATGATCAAAACGGTCACATCACGGATGACTGCTGGGACCTCTGAGATGCAATTGAAAAACACGTCAGAGAGGGGAAGTTGAAGCAATATATCATCCGAACCCAGGGCAAGAATAATAATAAGCGAAGACAAAGAAGCCGGAGCCGAAGTTGAAGCCCGAAGAGAGAGGATAGGAAGGATCCAAGACAAGACCGCCCTGCCAAAGGCAAAGAGGTCGAAGATAAGGATGAGGCTTTTCCCGAAGCCGAATTCGAGTGCAACGTGATAAGCGGAGCCCTGGGCGGGGGAGGAGACACGACCAATGCAAGAAGAAAGTACCTGAAGGAGGTCATGTCTGTCAGAGACAGGCCGACCTTCAAAGGGAAAGCCAGCAATCCTGCCCCCCCAAGACTGTTCTTCACTCAGGAGGAATTAGCGATGGTCGTACCCGGAGATATTGACAGGTTGGTAATCACCGTAGTGCTAGTCAACTGCCGGGTTAAGAGAATCTTCATTGACCAAGGAAGCTCGGCAGACATAATTCTCTGAGACGCTTTCCAGAGAATGAACCTGGACGAGAAGGACTTGAAGCCATGCGTCACCGAGCTGGTAGGGTTCAACGGAGCGTCGTCCCCTCCAAAAGGCTACATTGATTTGAAACTGACTTTAGGCACGAAGGACTCATTCCGAGCTGGAAGGGTTCGTTTCGTCGTGGTAGACACCTCGTCTTCCTACAACGTGATCATCGGCAGGCCTACAATCCATGACTGGGATATGCTGATCTCCACCAAGCATCAAGCACTGAAGATGCCAGGGGCGAATAACGAGGTTATCACCATAAGGGGGGATCAGAAAGAATCTAGGGAGTGCTACTACGAGACCCTGAGGGTACATTAAGGAAGTCCATTATCTCCTCTTCGGCTTAAAAGTGGAGGAGCTAAGGACCAATCGCTAAAGGCATGTGAAAGCAAGGTAAACGTGATTGAACTCGACATGAGGGAGGAGCTCCAAGCACCTCGTCCAGAACCCCAGGGGGAGTTGGAAGATGTCAAGATTGGGAAGAACGGTAAAGGGCACACCAAGGTGGGAAAAAGCCTAGAAGCCGACTTCAAAAAGGAGCTGATTTCCTTCTTAAAGGAAAACTTCGACGTATTCGCATGGAAGGCCTCGGAGATCCCAGGAATAAACCCAACTTTCTGCTGGCACAAGCTCTCCATGTACCCCGGATCGCAGCCAGTGTCCCAAAAGAAGAGGAAGATAGGATCTGACCGATGTCAAGCTTTAAATGAACACGTCAACGAGCTGAGTCAGATTCATCAAGGAGATACAATACACCAAGTGGCTGTCCAACATGGTGATGGTAAAGAAACCAAGTGGAAAGTGGAGGATCTTTCTTGGATTACACCGACCTCAATAAGGTCTGCCCAAAGGACTCGTACCCAATGCCAAGCATTGACCAGCTAGTTGATAATTCATCAGGATTTCAGCTACTATCATTTATGGACGCGTACTCTGGGTACAATCAAATCCCACTACACCCAGACGACAACGAAAAAACTGCCTTCATCTCAGAAAAGGGAAATTTCTGCTACAACGTCATGCCTTTCGACCTCAAAAATGCAGGGGCGACCTATCAAAGGATGATGAACCGCGTTTTTCAAGCGCAAATCGGAAGAAACCTAGAGGTCTACATCGACGACATGATTGTCAAGTCAATGCGTATATCGGCACATATTGCCGACCTCAAGGAGACTTTTGAGCAGCTAAGAGCTCGCAAGATCAGGCTGAACCCGGCCAAATGCGCTTTTGGGGTACCAGCTGGAAAATTCCTGGGCTTCATGCTTACCAACCGAGGAATAGAAGTGAACCCCGACAAATGCAAGGCCGTCCTCGAGATGAAGCAGCCTGAAAGCAGGAAAGAAATCCAACAGCTCACAGGTCGCCTTGCGGCCTTGACCAGATTTTTTCCTAAATCGGCAGAGAAGGCTTTGTCTTTCTTCAAGCTCCTAAAAAAAGAGGCGGAGTTCAGATGGGGGGAAGAATGCAAAAAGGCGTTTGAAAATATTAAGAATTGCCTAGCCACCCCTCCCGTACTGTCAAAACCAGAGCCCGGAGAAACGTTGGTCTTGTACCTATCAGTGGGGGAAGAGGCCATCAGTGCCGCTTTGGTACGAGAGACCGACAAGTCACAACAGCCGATCTACTTTGTAGGTCGGACATTGCAAGGACCGGAACTTCGTTACCAGAAGCTCGAAAAGGTTGCATTCGCCCTGCTTACCACGACAAGGAGGCTCCGACCTTATTTCCAGGGTCACCGAGTCATTGTGTGAACAAACCAGCCCATCAGGCAAGTACTTCACAAGCCGGACCTAGCAGGAAGGGTGATCAACTAGGCCGTCGAGCTCTCAGAGTTTGATATATCATATGAACCTCGACAGGCAATTAAGCCGCAAGCGTTGGCCGATTTCATCCTGGAGCTAACCCCATCTAATGATTAGGGAGAAGGGAATGAAGATCTCTGGACAATATATGTCGACGGATCCTCGAACTCTAAGGGGAGCGGGGCCGGGGTGATCGTTGAAAGCCCTGAAGGAGTGTCCATTGAACACTCACTTCACCTAGCATTTCCGACCTCAAACAACCAAGCTGAATACGAGGCGTTCATTGCCGAGATCGTGCAAGCAAAACAGCACGGAGCAATGAGGATAAAAATCATGAGTGACTCACCGCTGGTTACTTCACAAGTTGAGAGAAAATATCAAGCCAAGGGTCCCCTCATGATGAAGTACCTCCAACAGGTTAAGGAGCTATTAGCCGAGTTTGACGAGGTGGTAGTCCAGTACATACATCGGAACGAGAATAATAGGGCCGACATACTATCTAAACTCGCCAGCTCGAAAGGCTCAGGAAACCATTGCACTGTAATACAACAGAGCATCCGGGAGCCGACCTGCATCATGATGATAACCGAGACTGAGGATTGGAGAAGGCCAATAGTGGCCTACCTGGAAAAAGGAGTCCTGTAAGACAAAACACAAGAGGCCAGAAAACTCGTGAGGAACTCGGCCTGCTTCACCATAGTAGAAGGGCAACTCTACAAAAAGGGTTTCTACACACCCTTGCTGAAATGCCTAAATAAGAATGAAGTTGAGTATGTGCTTGCCGAGATCCATGTGGGCATAAACGGACACCACATGGGAGGAAAAGCTCTTGCCAGGAAGGCACTAAGGGCAGGATACTACTGGCCCACCATGGAAGCAGATGCGAAGGAGCACGTCAAAAGATGCGAACAGTGTCAGAAACACGCGCTAATCCTTCGTGCACCCCCCGAAGAGCTGCAAACTATCACGGCACCATGACCATTCTTGAAATGGGGGATGGACCTGTTGGGACCTTTTACCGCGGCTGAAGGACAACTCAAGTGGTTGATAGTGGCTGTTGACTACTTCACCAAGTGGATCGAGGCTGAACCCCTCACCACCATTACCTCGGCAAGGATATAGAGATTCTTTGAATGAAACCTGATTAGCCGATTTGGACTTCCTGCCGAGATCGTCACAGATAACGGGACGCAGTTCACTGATAAAAAGTTCCAAGAATTAATGACTGACTTCAAGATCACACATCGGTTTGCATCAGTGGAACAACCTCAGACTAACGGACAAGCCGAGTCTGCCAACAAAGTGATTATCAACGGACTCAAGAAAAGGCTGTTCGAAGCCAAAGGAAATTGGGTGCAACAACTGCACCTCGTCTTGTGGGGTTACAGGACAAGCACCCAATCTGCCACAGAAGAAACCCACTTCAAGCTGACATATGGGTGCGAGGCCATGATTCCGGTTGAGATCGGCGAACCATCCTGGAGGAGGGTACAAAGATTACAAGGAACCGAAGGTCAAAACAAGGAGGCACTTCTTGTGGAACTCGACCTATTGGACGAATGCAGAGAGAATGCCAGATACAATAATATGATGGCGAAACGCCTAGTAACTGTTAGATTCAATAAGAAGGTCAGACCACAGTTATTTCAAAGCGGCGACTTGGTGCTAAGGAGAGTAGACATCGGCAACAAGAATGCCAGAGATGGAAAGCTCGCCGCAAGCTGGGAAGGCCCCTACAAAGTCAAGGAAAATTTGGGAAAGGGAGCCTACACCTTGGAAACTATCTCCAAGAAGCCAGTAAAGAGAACTTGGAACGCGGACAAGCTGAAGGTCCACTATAGTTAGGCTTCAAGTCCGACGTTCGAGATAATAAGACGGGCTGTTAAGCTCAGTTAGTAGATAGATATATTTCTACGCAAATAAGACGAGCTCTTAAGTTCGGTCAATAGTTAGATTTACTTCTACGTAAATAAGACGAGCTATTAAGCCCAGTCAGTAGGTAGATTTACTTCGAAGCAAATAAAACGAGCTCCTAAGCTCGACCTTGTAAAGAGATTTCGTTTGAAATTCAAATAAAGTGAGCAGTTACTTAAATTCTGTCATCAATACATATCGATTTCCACTCAAGTAATTGAACCGCAAAGAGCTTCACGATCAAATGAAGGAATAAAAATTTTATTGACGAACAAAGATAATCCTAGATCGGCTAACAAAACCTCGGCAAATCGCAAGTCGGGTATAACGAGATCGAAATTGAACCTCGGACATAAAGTTAAAAGGGAAGTAAAGCAACGATCTCGGAAGAATGAAATTAAAACATAAGTTTTAAAGCCGGCCTAAAGCGGCAATTAAGTTCAGACAAAACAAAAAAGGGGCTCAAAGGCCCCGTAATCAAAATTACATAATAAGGTCGGTATTCCGACCCCTTCATTCAGCAGCACGTGGGGAAATAGGAGAGGTGGCCTCGCGAGTTTCAGCTCTGGTCTCCTCCTCGCCACCAGAGTCGGAGCCCAGAGTTCCGGGAACGATAGCGCCATCCTTCACGTCATAAGACACGTCCATGTTGTCAATAATAATGCCGGGGTTCAAAACCCGGGCTTGTGCAATAGCATTGTCAAAGGCTTGGATAGCGACCCTTGCAACCACGGCTTTCGCCTCCTCAAAGTCGGTCTGCAGCTTTTCGATCTGGGCATCCTTGTCAGCCATGGATTTCGAGAAGGACTCCTTCTCAGCACTCAAACCATCCGCCTTGACAGTGGCCGATTCCAAGTCCTTCCTGGCCTTGTCCAGCTCGGAGGACAACTCTCGAATCCTGACTTCTAGATCGGATTTAGACTTGCTCAGCTCCTCCACCTTAGTAGTGAGAGACGAGTTGGAAGCAATAGACAAGTCAAGACTCTGGTTGAGATCCTGAAAGGTTTGAAGCAGAGAGGTGGTCTTCAAAGACTCCTCCTCCATTCGCGCCAGCATGGCTCTAACAGTAGAGGTCAAGCCCGAGCCACCAATGAGTCCCGGAGGAGGCTTTAAGGCGGCCCTAAGACGGTCGGAGACCTCGATCCTCCACAACTCCCCAGGCTCTAGACTGATCAAATTCCCTTGAGGAGCAATGAAGCGAGTGGGAATTGGAGAAGAGGGAGGAGTTGGAACATCAACCATGACCACCTCAGCGCTCGCCGAGCTTCTGCCGAGTATGGAGTCAATCCGCCTTTTCTTCGAAACCTCCGACTCAAGGGAGGCAGCGTCTTTCGACTTCCCTTTCCCGGCTTTCTTAGGCAGAAACTTCTTGTACTCGGCGGAGGTCATACTGACTGCCAAAGAAGAACAAAAATCAGAATACAAGTTATAAATCTATCAGAAAGGTTAAACCATAAAAAACGAACTACATACCGAGCTCACAAAGGGCATCCTCCCCAAACTTATCTACAATCCGACTTAGGTCAATAACACCGTAATCATCGGCATACTCAATCAACACGGACACCGCCAGCCTCTCCGAGCTGGAAAGAGCGGTTAAAGGGGTGGCATAGTCCCTAGGACGCCTTCGATAATGCTTCTGCGTCCAGTACAACTCAAACCGACAAGACAAATCCCTGGCGTCCAGCCACTCTCTGCCGAACCAGGGAGGGGAGTCAGAACGAGATGCCACCTTAAAATAGGCATTCTTGAAGCCTTTGAAAGATTGGGAGTAGGGAATAAAGATACCCCTACCTGGAGTACCTCGGAGGGTCACCCACCCCTTTCTTTCCTTCGCCTCGGCACCAGTCCGGGCCGTATATACATCAAAAAGAAAGAAGAAATGAGAAACTGTGCAAGGCAAGCAGAGGTAGGCACACACTTGCTCAAAACCTCGGACGAAAGCCCATGAATTGAGATGAAGTTGTGAAGGCGCAACCCTAAGACGTCGAAGCACGGCCATTTGAAATTCCGTAAAAGGAAACCGAATCCCTAACTTGGTAATCAGATCACGGTAGAAATAAAAGAAATAAGGCTCGTCCAAGATAGGACCTGCGCATACCGGATGATCACCAGCGGAAGAACGTCAACCCCGCTAGGGTCTCCAAGCGGAAGTTGGGCCACGTCGGCAGGTGTCATGGTGGATCGTAGTTGGAGGATCTCAAGAAGAACCCAATTCTGAACGTCAGAATCTCCCATGATCACGGCCCTAGAACACGAAGGGTTAGGATCAGTACAAAAATCATCCCAATCCGACCCCGGATCGCCGAGATCGGATGGCAACGAATCTGGACTCCAAGAAAAAGGGATGGAGCTATCAGAACTGCTGACAAGATCAACGAACGACATCCGACTCGAAGCCGAATCATCAAGGCAAGAGGGGGTGACCAATTCAGGGAAACCCAACTCGGTCGAAGAAAGGCTGGAAGAACTATCGCTCAAACCAAGAGGAGGGATCCGATCCAGAACGGACCTGGGAGGGCGGCAAAATATAGGACAGAGGGACTGGTTCGGGAGAGGAGCTCAACTTAGGAGCTGAAGGATTCACCAAAGGAGGACTGCTTACATCAAAGTTAAATCGAGATCGACGACCCCCTCCTAACCGACCTACCCCTCTCCTACCTCGACCACCACGGGAACTGCGGCGACCTCCACGGGGACCGCAGAGAAGCTGTTGAAGCTTCTCCTCCTCAGTATATTCTCTACCATAAAACCAATACTGGATTGATCGAGGCAACTGTTTCACCACTTCCTCATCCTCCTCACCACCTCGGCCAGATGACAGGCCCGAAGATGACCCAGGGCCATCCATACTCGGCTCAGCAAAAAAAAATGATGAAGGAAAGAGCAGAAAACTCCCCTCAACAGTTCGAAGAAGGAAATGTAAACCTTACCCTCACTTCAAACGGGGACAGCTACTAAGTTCATCTCAACTTAAACCGAACGAAAAAGGGAGTAAAAGTAAAGGAATAAGAAGGTACCTGAATGTTGAAGAGAGGATGATGAAGACTAGACTCAACGTGCGAAAACCTTCACTGGAAGTGACAAAAGCTCCAAGAAAGCTTGGAAAGCACAAAATCAGAAATGGGAGGGGAAAGCCCAGGAGGAACGGAAACTCAGTTTTGGTTCAAAAAATTGATACTTAAAGGAGAAAAACACTCAGGCGTGAATACAAAGAGATGCCAAACGGTTAGGAAGATAGGGGCAAAACGATAAATTCCCCCTGTTGCATTTAATACGTGCAATCATGACCCACGTGGGTTCAGAACGGCGCGCTCTCCACGACGCGCTAACCTGCAATGGGAGTGAGACACGTGGAACTCTTAACCGTCAGAAGCAAGCGAAGGGTCACGTTGATTAGGCAAGGGCCAGACATGGCATCATTCGCAATGTAACGCCCAAGGTATACACATCGGACGAACGCGACAAAGGAGACGTCGGCGAAGTCATCAAGACCCGGGAAGTAAATCTCCCATCCGACATCCCCGAACACGACCCTAGCCACAGAAGCAAGGTTGAGGACACTAACCTGGCCAGACACGACGAACTGAAATTTGGGTCAAGAAAGGTCTAAAGGCATAGGTCGGACCTCAACAAAATAATCCCGAATAAGGTCGCAACGTCGAATTTTCAAATGCACAATCCCAAAAACAATGAACTCGGACGAATCAGATCCGAGATGTCCGGTAAACACCCCGGCATTCCGAGCTTCGATATGCCGAGCTGGGGGGCAACTGTTATGGATATGAATATCATATCCCAACTACCCATCTAAGAATCTATTAAGAGATAGATTCATGAGCATCTTAACAACTCTATAACAGTCAGAGGGCACAAGATAAGGATCACATCCCAATAGAAAGGGAGTTGAATCATACTGCAATTGGGGTAGCTCAAAGGGCTCAAGCTTAGGAAGGTAATCCTATAAATAAGAGCTTAAAGATCCCAGGTAAACACTTTTGACCTATTTACGAATACTGCCCACACCCACCCCCTTGGCTAGAAGCCTATTGCTTGTGCGCAGTGATTGGGACCTCGGCTATAAGCCTAGTATACATCTGATATACACTATCTCTGAGCGCATACCATACGGTATAGCAATACGGTCTATCCAGGACCTAACAATATCCATAAATAAAATAAAATTCGATCAACTATCAACTGTTGGTTGACTTGATTATCTTTACATGAAAAGGGGGACTTTTGAATACAGTTTGTGTGTTTAATCAGTAACAATAGACTATTTAAGATATGAATATTTTCAAAATTTTAGGAGAAAATCATTGGATGCTTATAAAGATAAAATGGAATAAACTGTAATTACCACTTTTTATTCCTCTCCACTTTTCGAGAGATAGCTAAGTGAGGAGGATTTTGTGGTGTTGGTAGAAAAACTTCTTTCTGTTCTCCCTCTTATTTCTTTCTAGAATCAGAGCAAACTTTGGACAAGGTACACTTGTTTTTACAGAGAAAGTTGGTCAGGAAAATAGGCTAGGTCAGAGTGGGATACTTGTCAGCTCTGAAGGGTCTTTGTCCGATTCCTTCTGAACATGATATGGTTTGGTGGATTCAGAGTTGAGTTATGTATCTTCTCTTTTCTAGCAGTGCATACAATTTAGGTTCCCTCTTGCATATGGCATTTATTTGTAATGTATTAAAGGAAATACCTGTTAAGTTTTTCTCTTCTTTAAGTCTTTTAAAGAGGTGTCCAAGGCAATATGTGCTGCCTCCCCTCTAATTAGTTTAGTTGCAAGGATATAGTATAAATGTGGCTGATGCATGATGCCCTGATTTCTTGTGAGTTATTGTGCGTAGCAATATGTTGTCAACGCTGATTCGTAATGTAAGTTTAATGCTTGTAAACCACTCCCCATTAAACCCCGGTTAGCGAGATTATGGATGAGAGCAATCCTTGTATGCAGTCTTACCCTTGCATATTTTCAAAGAGGTTGTTTCCCGGATTCGAACCCGTAATCTTTTAGTCACAAAGGAACAACTTTACCATTGTTCCAGACTCGCCCTCTTTTTTTTTTTTTTTTCAGAGTAAATATCCTTTTTGGTCCTCAGCAAATTTTACGATGCCCGCTTTAGTCCCTAGCAAATAAAAAGGCTATTTGTGGTCCCTAAAAAATTCAAAATGGACCCATTTAGTTGAAATCGTGATCCCTCACAAATTCAAAAAAGACCCACATTAGTCCCTCAAAAGGACTAAAATGGGTCCACTTTGAATTTCTTAGGGACCATGAATAGCCTTTTTATTTGTTAGGAACTATAGCGGGCATCGTAAAATTTGCTGAGGACCGATAAGGGTATTTACTTTTTTTTTTATAAGTTAAATGTTTGTGTTCAATAAAAAACAGTGTAAGTTCTATGTCAAATGACATATGAATGATATTTTCTTTAATACTCCTGCATTGTTTTGCTCTTCTATTTTTTCTTGGTTTTTAAGTTAATTGTTACCAATGTCCTCTGGTGCGGAGCTTAAGATGTGAAGTTTTTTTTTTCCCCTTGAAATTTTATTTTACTTTGTGGCACCTCAAATAGGGAGTATGGTAAATATCTTGTACCTGCTTCATGATTTCGATTTATTTGCAAAATATTATGCTTAAATCTGTCATACGCCGCTTGTTAGCCCTTAAATGCAGTGAAGATCTATGTTGCACCGACATTGACATGGGACATTGAACACGACACAATATTCTGATACGTTAATTCTAAAAAATATTAAATTTCAACATGTTAGGACACATTTTAATATTAAATAATTTTCAATTTATGTAGTGTATATTATATTTAATAATTTAATAAAAAAATGAAGCTAAACTTATAATACCCATCAATTTTGCAAAGAAAAATAAGATATTTCAAATATTTATATTAAACTCAATAAAATAGTAATTGCAATTCAACGAATCTAATAGTTAGAATAAAAACGCAACGCAATGCAAACTTTGAATTCTTTTTTGAGTCTCTGCAACGTGTATTGGAGTGTCGGGGAATGTCGGACACGACACGTCAAAATTTTTGAAATGTCGTTGCATCATAGGTTAAGATTACTATCTGATGATTAAAACTGCGTTATATTTGCTTTTTCAAATACATGTGCCTGCTCTTTTAATACTTAGTTCTAAATTGCTACCTCTAATTATTGACCTCTTCTGGAACAGAAAGATGAAGCAGAAAGTAAGGCCTATGAAGAGAACAAAAAATGTCCGAAAGAGGAAGGCAATGGCAAAAGCTATATGCGCAAATGAGAAGTCTTCTCAGAAAATGTTGAAGAATGACAACAAAAAAAGTAGAGTTCAATCTGCAAAAACACTCTATGAATGAATAGCTGGATGGCTCCTATAATCACTTGGAAAATTTTGATACTTCATCTTGCAAGCACTTAATATACGCCTTTTGTCATTTAATTTAGCCAAATTCAATTATTTATTTAGGCCAGGTGTTTTTGTTGCATCCTTACGGAAATTGTGAGTTTATATAGGTTAAATTCTATTCTCTCAATGATATGAAAGGCATAAATCATGAGCTCTGTTTCTGGCTTTCAACCTAATCACAACTATGGATATCCCTTAAAAAAAAAAAAAAAATCAAAAAAAAAATCGTTTGTACAGGATCTCACTATAGGCAGAGAAATAAACATACTTGCGATGTCCTTGCTTCGTGCTTATAGGAATTAGAAAGTCAGTTTCGTAGGTTTAGAGGTGAAAGATGTTTTAAGAGGCTTATATATAAATACATGGGTAAACAAGCTAGTTTTTTGTATCCACGAAATGATGTTACCTGTTTAAATGGAGAGGAAAAAAAAACTTATTAGTATGGGATAAAATGAACCGAATTGGTCCTTAACTTGTATGAGTAACTACTGTATTTTTATTTTATTTTTTTCAAGTTCTTGTTTGTTTTCCAATAAATTTGTTTCATGGAAGTGTGAATTAATAATTTATGACCTGTAATTTGTTTTTTCAACATTAAACTTTTACCTGATGGATACTTCGGAGGAAAAAAAAATACCTAATCCGGGTAATAGCATCCGATCGTGTATGTATAACAATAGAATAATAAAACCCAATACCATCTCAATTATAAAAAGAAAAATAATTATCTAATGTGCAACAGAGACAAAATAGTGAGATCTACTATTTTTTTTAAATGATGGATCTCACTATTTTGTCTCTGATTATCTCATGCAACATTAGATAATTAGATCCCATATAAAAAACACAAAAAAGTTAAAAACGCTCTATGTTTTTATTTTGATTCACTTACCTCCTATATTTTTCTATTTTAATCTCTTATTTTCCTATGATTTTTTTCATCCAAACTCATCCTTATTCCGTTTGAAAACTAACTATTTTTTTTTTCATATTTTATCCTTCTTTGAAAAACAAAATAGACTGAGGAAAAAAATGATGGTAAAATATGTTAGAAACTTATAGCATTTATAGAAAAGATTGAACATAAAAAAGAAAAAGAAAAAGATATCAAATATGTCTAAATTAAAAAAAATAAACTGAGGAACAAAATAAAAAAAATAAGATCACATATGTTGCAAATTTACAATAGTAACACAAAATACTAAGGGGGCGTTTAGTAAATAGATTTTTTTATTATTTGAGAATCATGATTTTCGAGAATATGGTAGAAAAATGAGTTTTTCGAAAATGTTACCGAAAAGCTATTTGGTAGGCCAAAATATTACCTGAAATATTAACTCAAGATTACTGATTCTATGTTTGGTTGATTGTCAAATATTACTGAGAATATGAGATGATTTTACAAAATTAACCTTACCCATCTCAATCCATTATCGCCGAAGCATCTCCACTCTACACAACGTTCATCGACACAAAGACCCAGAACTGTTCTCCTTTCTCTCCTCAGATCGGTGAACTTTTGTAAACTCGGAATCTTCATTCACAATCGAAATCCTGTTTTTATAGAGTTCAAAAGAAGAATAAAGATATCATTCATTTAGCTGGTTCTAGAGTTCTGTGGACGTCCCATGAATACTATTCCAGAAGGTGGTGTAGGTGGTTGATGAAGAAGATGGATATGTGGCGGTGGCTTCATGGTGTAGATGAGAAAGAGGCGGTCGATGGAAGGTCAGAGAGGAGAGAACTTGAGGGTTAATTTTGTCACAATTTTTGGACCTAATTTTCCATATTATCTAGAAAGTCGGAATACCACCGGGTGGTATTTTTTGATTGGATTTTTGTTCCACTTTTACACAGAAAATGGAATTCCGGAAAAATCACTTTCACAAGAAAATTTTCTCCAATGTACTATAAAACGTGTGATTCTTGGAAATCCACCCTTGTTGGACAAGTGGCTTCAATACTCAAGAGGGGTGAATTGAGTTTTACAACATCTTTTCGCAAAGTACCTCCTTTGATATTTTAAAGACTATTTCTTCAATAGAGTGATTTAATAAGGAAAAATTTAAGTGTGAGGGCAAGTGTAGTGATCAACAAAGTAAGCAAGCGAATATATAAAGACAATCTAAAATGCAATTTTAATACTTAAATAAAGAGATTAAGGTTAGAGAAATTGCAAACTAGATGTATCCTAGTTCGGTCACCATCACCGTGACCTACGTCCAGGCTGAAGCCGTTCGATCAATTCTTTTCACTAACTATCAATCTTGAGGGTGCTTGATAAACCACTACAACCTTTCAAGACTTCGGGCTCTTGATGCCTTACAATTTTTCACTCCAAATTTTCTTAGGAATTTCGTGACCTTTTAAGTGTATAGGGTTCACTCCCCTAACTACTCAATAAATCAAAGGAATGTGTTTAATAATGGCTAAGTACTCTCAAAGTACAAATAACACAAGTTGAAGAACAATAGTTGTTGACACTCTTACTAGAATAAAGATCACAGAGAATTTATGATCAAGAAGACAAGAATAATGCAAATAGGATGAGAATTAATGAGTAATAATGATCAAGAAGTGTGTCCCATCAATCGGAACAGTAGTCTCTATTTATAGAGGGCCCCCATGGCCTTTTTCCTACTCATTTTCACAAACTAGCCGTTTTATAGCCGTTATTTTTGTCTTTGAGTAATCGATTACCATGAAGGGTAATCGATTACCATTGTTGGGTAACCGATTACCAACCTGTTGAAAGGTTGGATTTCGCCCTAAAATGATTTTCTCTTGATTCACATCAGTTTCAAATATTGTTTAAACATTTTATGAACATTGAAAACTATGTTTTCATGCTAGGAATGTATTTGAGTGTCAAACGATGATTTAATGCATGTATTTCAAAAAGTACTTTGAGCTTCGTTCATGTAAGGAATCAATTTACAAATAATCCTAAGTCCTATATATTATTTTGAGTTTGGACTTAGAGACTTCTCTTGAAGCTTGATTCTTGATCTTGTTTAGACTTCTTTTTGATGGTTGCACCTTGAAGCTTTATTTCCATGCTTGTTTGTTATCATCAAAATCGTTGAACCTTTATGTTCTTTTCGTAGAGTGCATTGGTTCCACAATCTTCCCCTTTTTGATGATGACAAACTCAAATTGAGAAAAAGGATTAGTATAGCATGTATTTAGACAAATATAGTATTGAAACTCTCCCTTAATGTGTGATTGATATATAAGTGAAAATCTGGGTTTCATGTAATCTCCCTTTTTATATTTGAATTTATTCTCCCCCTCTTTACCTTAATATATGCCTATGGTTTTCTCAATTTACGTATCTTTCTCGCCCTTTGGCAACATCAAAAAGCATAACCGGATAAATAGAAATCTTGAAATAAATCATGCAAGAAGAAAACATAATAATCCACAAGAGGTCATAATATTCCATATCCTAATCAACCATAGTCCATAAAGCTAGAGTCCTAGAGATGCAAAATGTCCAAAGTAGCATAGCAAAAAAATAAGTCCAAAAGCATAAAACAAATAAAAACAGGGACTAAAAATCATCAGAGTCATGTGGAGGCGGTGGTGGTAGAGATGGAAGAGGAGGAATGTGAAGATAGTCCTCAATGCGCTTCAGACGAAGCTCCATATTAGCATGCCTGGAGTTTACAGAAGCAAAGCCAGATTTGACATTAGCGTTTAAGAGATTAAGAGATGTGAGAATAGAAGCCAAAGTATGATCAGTTGAGGAAGAAGAGTCCATAAGAGGATCATCAGCCGGAGGATCATGTGGAGGATGGTCCTCGGCAATATCAGCAGGGGCTTCGCCGGCTTCAGGAGGAGCAATTGTTTTACACCATATACCATTAATTTTTTTAATTTGCATTTGGGCCAGCAAATGCATTCCAAGGCTGTTCAAGTCATCAGACAGAATCTCACCATCCAGAAAGATTTGCTGATGACGCAGAATTTCAATAATTGCAGTATCATAAGGAAGTGCACCAGAAGAGTTCTTAGATTTAACCATTTGAGAGCAGATATAATAGGGCCAATTGAAACTAATTCCAGAACGGATAACCCACATCAGAAAGATATCAGCATCAAGCACCCGAGAGTAGTTAGAGGGCCGCGGCGACAACATGTGAGTGACTACGTACTGCAGGATCCGGTTGTTCATAGTCAACAAAGAGACGCTAAACTTTGATTGAGTAACTATGATGCCGGGTTCCACAATTGACTGTGTAAAGGTGTATTTGTCATATTCAGGGAAAGCATACTCACCATACTTGTGTCCGTCATAGGCAAGACCAAATATACAAGGCCATTCCTCAGGTGGAACAGAAAAGGACTTGCCCTTGATGTCGGCGTTGAGTGTGTCATTTGCAAACCTCACAGTGCAGTAGAAGGCCCGAACCATATCTTCTGAATATTTATCATGGAGGAGAGTCAATCGTAGGACTCGAGCATGAGTCAGGAGATCACAAATTTCAAAGCCTTCATCACTCATGAATTGTATATCCAAGTATTTTGGAGCAATGAGTTGATGGGAGGCATAATGTTGCTTGAATGTGGCATATTTAGCAGTTGTAGAGAAATACTTTCCATGAAGACAAGAACCTCGGGGCCTCTTGCGAATAGGAGCAGATGAGGAAGCCATGAGGTCAAATGATAGTAGCAAGAGCAAATGGAATTCCTACAAATTTTTTTTTTACAAAGTTAGGGTCCCAAAAAAAATATCTCAGAATAATGAAGAATGAAGAATGTAGCATATGGCAAAACTGAAATGTAAACTTGAATGCATACAAATGGGCATGTTAAAAAAAATGAGGAGTATAGCATATCTGTAAAGTATAACCATATGGAATTCTGATTGAGTTGGTAACACATCAGTCAGGGCAATTGAGTTGGCGAAATGACATTCCTTTCAATGTCAAAAAAAATGAGGAGTATAGCATATCTGTAAAGTATAACCATATGGAATTCTGATTGAGTTGGTAACACATCGGTCAGGGCAATTGAGTTGGCGAAATGACATTCCTTTCATCAAAAATTAGCATGGCATTGGTTTCTAATAAAATGAAAATGTGCAAAATAATAGTCATGACAACAATAAAAAAATTGAAGAATTTAGCATACAGCATGACAACAGCCAATGAAAAAGAATCTGGGATCAACATATATGAAGAATGGGTTCAGCCAATTTTGCATAATGTCATTCACAAATAGATGGCAAAAAAAAAATTGAGCTTGACATGGCAGCCTTGAAAATATATCAATTGAAACAGCCACAAATTGCATTCGGTGGACAAGAGACAGATTAAGAGAAGAGAACACAAATACCACATATAAGCATTCAGCAGGTATGAGGAGTATTTTGCAGAAAGAAAAATTGAAAGATATGTGTATTGAGCCATAAATTAAGCATTCAACTTAAAAAATTTTTTGGTCACAGCAAACCAGCAAACCGATAGTACCAAAAGAGGGCAAAAATTGTAGAAGCAAACCCTAAGCGCAAAAATATGGGAATGGGGGGACATCCACTTAGCAAAATAAACCAAAGAAAAATTTATGAAATGCAGGCATCAGATGCATTCAATCCAACGAGAGAAATCGAAGAAGAGGAGAACATAAAATAGGGAAGGAGAGCATGGCAGTAGTTATATTTGCAAAGGATAATGGGTCCTTCGTTAATGGACCTATAATCGGTCAGCACAGACAGTATAGGGTAAAAGAAATTAGACACAGGTTCTTGCACATACCTTGAAGAATCGGTGAAAAGATAAGCAAAGTCAGAAACCCTACACACAACAAGATCAGAAATGCTCAACCGGGAAAGAGACGCATGCGAAGGGACACCACAAGGGTTTATAATGATGCACGGTTGAGGGAGATATACGCTGGTTCGAAGAAAAGAGATGAAGGGGAACCAGATGTGAGAAGTAACAGTTCTATTTTCTGCCTTTAAAAAAAAAATGCTGAACACAGTTGGTAATCGATTACCCTTCTTGGTAATCGGTTACCAATGTAATGGTAATCGATTACCAAAGGGTGCTGGGCAGATTCAAGGCTCGAAACAGAAAGGAAAATAGAGAGAGAGGGGGTTCCATGTGACATATAACATATATAATTTTTAATTTTATACATGGAAAATGATTCAAAACAAACTATGCAATAATTCTCGAAAGCAAAATTAGTTGAATTAAGCATGAGATGAAATGATACAGTCATATGTAGGATGGATCAATGAGACCAATTTCTCTTCTTAAGTTATAGAATACTTCCCTTGGGTGTGGTTTGGTAAAGATGTCAGCCAATTGCTTTGAAGATTCCACAAATTTCAAGATGCAATCACCATTTTGCACATGATCTCTTATGAAATGATGTCGAATATCAATATGTTTAGTTCTAGAGTTCATTATGGGATTCTTTGTGAGGTTTATGGAACTAGTGTTATC